>NC_138887.1:96586608-96738457 GCF_965194825.1 Balaenoptera physalus | reverse complement strand
CATTAATTTTATAGAACTATATCATATTGGGTTGGCCAAAGAGTTTGTTCGGTTTTTCCTGTAAGATGGCTCTAGTAGCGCTTTAGTTGTCTTTAACTTCATTCGAAACAATTTTATTAGATTGTATTGTGACAGCTGTCATATCAGCGTGCATTAAAAAAAAAAACAACTTACCAAAAATTGGTGAATTTTTGTGTAGCCATTTTAATATTGAAAATGGAAGAAAAACAACATTTTCAGCATATTATGCTTTATTATTTCAAGAAAGGTAAAAATGCAGCCGAAACGTAAAAAGGATTTGTGCAGCATATGGAGAAGGTGCTGTGACTGATTGAACGTGTCAAAAGTGGTTTGCGAAGTTTCGTGCTGGAGATTTCACGCTGGATGACGCTCCACGGTCAGGGAGACCAATTGAAGTTGATAGCGATCGAATCGAGACATTAATTGAGAACAATCAACATTATACCATACAGGAGATAGCCGACACACTCAAAATATCCAAATCAAGCGTTGAAAATCATCTGCACCAGCTTGGTTTATGTTCATCGCTTTGATGTTTGGGTTCAACATAAGCAAAAAAAACCTTCTTGACCGTATTTCCACATGCAATTCTCTACTGAAACATAACGAAAACATTCCGTTTTTAAAACAAATTGTGATGGGCAATGAAAAGTGGATACTGTACAATAATGTAGAACGGAAGAGATCGTGGGGCAAGCGAAATGAACCACCACCAACCACACCAAAGGCCAGTCTCTGTCCAAAGAAGGTGATGTTGTATATATGGTGGGATTGGAAGGGAGTCCTCTATTATGAGCTCCTTCCGGAAAACCAAACAATTAATTCCAACAAGTACTGCTCCCAATTAGACCAACTGAAATCAGCACTTGACGAAAAGCATCTGGAATTAAGTCAACAGAAAACGCATCATCTTCCATCAGGATAATGCAAGACCGCATGTTTCTCTGATGACCAGGCAAAATCTGTTACAGCTTGGCTGGGAAGTTCTGATTCATCCGCCATATTCACCAGACATTGCACCTTCGGATTTCCATTTATTTCGGTCTTTACAGAATTTTTTTAATGAAAAAAATTTCAATTCCCTGGAAGACTATAAAAGGCACCTGGGACAGTTCTTTGCTCGAAAAGATAAAAAGTTTTTAGAAGATGGAATTATGATGTTGCCTGAAAAGTGGCAGAAGATAGTGGAACAAAAGGGTGACTACGTTGTTCACTAAAGTGATTGGTGAAAATGAAAAATGTGTCTTTTACTTTTACTTGAAAACCAAAGGAACTTTTTGGCCAACCCAATAATTTCCTTTGTTTTAGTTTTAGTACCCATATCATAGAAGGGTCCATGTTGTAAAAGAAGTCAAATGCAGTCTTGAATAATCCGAGAACCCTTCTTTCTGCCAGATTGTCTAATGTCAATTTGTTTTCCTGGCACTGCTTCTTCTACATTTTCTTCATCATCCTCTGGCACTGGTTTGGAAACACTCATCTTTATCAAGTCATCTTCTGTTAATTTTTCTGGTGTGGTGTCTGTTAGCTCTTTTATTTCTCCAAGATGCATATCTTGAAACTCTTCACCACCACTACCACCACGCCCTGCCACCTTTTTTGCCATATCAATGATCTCTTTCATGATTTCCTTGCTTGGCTCTGTTGTAAATCCTATGAAGTCATATAGAACATCTGGATACAGTTTCTCCAGCAGGAATTTACTGTTTCGGGCTTGATGGCTTTCACCGCTTTTTCTGTAAGAACAATGGCATCTTCAGTGATGTAATCCTTCCAGACTTTCATGATGTTCTCTCTCTTGGAGTTGTCTTCTGTAGTTGACAGTTCTTTACATAGAGTACCATGTGTAATGAGCCTTAAAGGTCTTTATGACCCCCTGATCTAGAGGCTGAATTAGACATGTTGTGTTGGGGGCAAGTAGACCACTGTGGTGTTGAAGTCATGGGGTTCTGGGTGGCCTGGGCACTCTCCAATATCAAAAGAACTTTATAAGGTGGTCCCTTACTGGCAAGGCAGCTCCTAACTTCAGGGACAAAGCATTGATGAAACCTATTTAGAAAAAGGGTTCTCCTTGTCCAGGCCTTTTTGTCATCTAACCAAAAGACTGGCAGCTGGTGTTTATCTTTTCCCTTCAACAAGAGTTAGCAAATTTATAGATAAGGGCAGTCCTGATCGTAAACCTGACTGCATTTGCACAGAACAGCAGAGTTAACCTATTGCTTCTCAATCCCGGTGCTTGCTTCTCTTCCTTACTTATAAACGTCCTTTGTGGCATTTTTCTTCCAGGGCACTTATAGGACACTTTCATCTACATTTAAAACCTATTCAGGCAGATATCCTTTCTCCTCTATTATTTTCTTAATGGCATCTGGAAACTCTTCTGCTGCCTCTTGGTCGGCAGAAGCTGCTTTTCCTGTTATCTTCACATTTTTAAAGCCAAAATTATCAAACCGCCTTTCTAAAATTACCAAACCGTCCTTTGCTGGCATTAAATTTTCCAGCTTTAGGTCCTTCACCTTCCTTTTCATTTAAGTTGTCATATAATGACTTCACTTTTTCTCACATCATTAGAGTCTATAGGTACAGCTTTCTTATAGCAATCCTGCATCCACATGGAAGCTGCATTTTCAATATGAGATATAAAGTTATTTCACAAAAAGTGCAAGGTTTTTGCACCTGATGGTGTAGCTGCAGCGATGGTTTCATGAATTTCTTGTTCTTTTTTTTATTATGGTCCTTAATGCTGGATTCATTTATCTTGAAACAGTGGGCAGCTGCGGCTGCAGACCTCAATCTACAATATATATCACACAATTCAACTTTTTCTTGTAATGTCATGACTTTTCTCCGCTTCTTGGGAGCACTTCCAGTGTTACTAGTGGTACTTCGTATGGGTCCTGTGGTTTTGGTCAAGGTTTGCAGTATTGCACTAAATACAATGAAAGATACATGAGAACTGCGAGAGATCACTTTTTACTGTGATACGCGATTTATTGGAGGGACAAACTGCTCACACTAATAACATCACAGGGAGTTTTAAGCGTATACTCACAACACTTGAGCGTACTGAAATAGCAGTAGGAGGTGGGTACAAAGTTATTACAGTAGTACAGTGTGCACTACAGTTAATCTTACGCAGTTATGATTTAAAACTGCATCTTTATGTTTGTTTACGTTTCTCTCAACAGGGAATGGTGCCGTGTACAGTCTGTGTATAAGCTTTAATATATTCTATCTTTTTGTAATAGATTTGTGTATATTTTATGGTAGTAAGTGATAAAATAGATGTGTATCTATATATGTTTTATGCATTCATGACATATCTAACTTTTTCTTAATTTTTTCCATATTTCTAGGCAGTGTAATTCATATGTAAGTTTTTTCAAATGTAGCAAATCTTTAAAAAGTTTTCCAATATATTTGTTGAAAATAATCTGCATATAAGTGGACCCATGCAGTTCAAACTCGTGTTGTTCAAGGGTCAACTGTGTGTGTGTATGTAATTATTTAGTATAGCTGTGCTATTTCACTTTTAATTATACCAATATCATACCATTCTGTGGATAATATAAGTCCAGGGACAAAATTAACAAAATGACTGTTTTGTATAAATGACTGCTCATTTTAGTCAAAGTGCACATACAGCAATAGCTTCTAAATTGTATTTTTTTTTCCTGAATCTCTACAAACTTCCTGTAGTCCCTTTTTTAATGAGTGTTGGAATCAGGGATTATTTTATATAGAAATTAGATTTTAATGAGACCCTTTGATATTGATTTTTTCCCCCAAATGTAGTTTATATTAGGTAAAGTACTTTAGTTAGGAATAGTTAGTTGCCTTGTGAGGTACATTTTGAAAGCTACGCATCTGATCTCCTTAACAAGAAGTTACATGATATGAGAAGGAAGGTTCATTTTGAATTCTAGTATATATGTTATATATTATACATATTTGTATTATAATTTTATATTAAGTATAATATTTAAAGTTGTAAAGCTGAGTTTTTCTAGGAAACCGTAAGTCTCTTTAATTGCTCTTAGATATCCTAAAATGTTCTTCTCCTCTAATAACTCTAGGAATCTAAATACTACCTTAGTTTTGTAAAATGATGTCCTTTGATAATCATTTTAAAGTTTCTCATCAGCCAAGGCTTTGTGTACTAGAATGAACAGAAGTAACCCAGCTGTAAGGGCAAGTATTATTTAGGAAAAAGTTTGACTGTTGTATTAAATTTGGAAATGTATTAATGGCTTATACATTAAGGAGGGGAAATGTATCTTGGAGAATTCTTTTAAGGCAGCAGTTTTTTTTCTTCTTAATTTTGTTAATCCTATTCTAGGCTTGATTGTTTGCTTTTTTTGTTTTGTTTTGTTTTGAAATAATAAAGTGATTCTAAGAGAGAAGGATTTTCTGGAGACAGAGATTTTTTGCTAAGAATGTGTTACTAAATTTTGCTGATTTTCCTTTCCAAGGTATCTGATGGCCAAGAGTCTACACCACCGACACCTGCACCCACTTCAGGAATTGTAGGTGCATTAATGGAAGTGATGCAGAAGAGGAGCAAAGCCATTCATTCTTCAGGTATATTTGCATGTGTATATGTATATTTAATAAATTTGAATATTTGAAGTTCTGTTTCTCTTTTTATTCTGTGACACAGTCTTTGCTAGATTTTCCCCTGCTATTGAGTAACTTATTGATGTAGGTTCTAGGATATATTTTAAGTTGTTGCAACTGTGACTAGTCTATTTGAAGCTTAATGGATGTCAAGACACCACTGTCATAACCATAAATTGGAAGAACAACTTTAGCAAAATGACGATTTTGTTTCCTAAACCAGAAATACTAATAGAATGCCTGGCAAATGACTTGTAAACAAGGCTGGAGTCCTGAATCTCATTCCTGTGACATTCTTGTGACATAAGAAATTTAGGTTTCCCTGATTTGCAAGAGTTGGGGCTGAGAAATGAGATAATTTATACTGTTTCTAGGGTTTAGTAAAGAATCCTAAAGTTTTTTGTTTCCTCTTTTTTGTTTTTTCCTAGAATAAACTAGTACTTATTTGAGGTTATTAAACATATGCACACCACCACGTAAATGAATGTCACTTTTAAAAGAGAGAAAGAATATGGGTTTTGCTGATGTGATGGTTGAGGTTTACTGGAGAGCATGATGTACTAGAAGCAGATCTTGGTTCTTATTAAATCTGTTACTTACTCCCTGTGGTGGACCTCAATTCTCCAATTTGTTACATGGAGAGAATTCATAAATCAGATGATTGACATGAACAGTAAGTAAACTAATATGCAACTAATGAGCAGATTGCCTAGCACATAGTAGGTGTTCAATAAATGTTATTTTCCTTCTCTTTCTTTCTCCTTAAGGCTGTGGGTATCTAAGATCTTTTAGCAAGATTTGTTTTTCTTAAATAGGCATTTTTATTTCCATACCGTGTTACAAAGATAGGATAGGTTAATTCAGTCCACAAATATTTATTGTGGAATAATAATAAAATAAAAAAACAACAAAAATCCCTGCCTTCATGGAGCATGCATTCTAGTGAGAAAGAGAGAGACAATAAATAAAACAAATTAGAAAATATGTATATTAAATGGTGATACGTACTAAGGACAGAAATTAAGCAGAAAAGGGAGATATAAGGACTAACAGGCCGTGAGAGGGAAGTTCATTTTGAAAGAGGATAATGAGGCCTACATAAGATGTCATTTGAGAAAAGACCAGACGGAGTTCAGGGAGTAAACCATGTAGAAAACAGGAAAGTGTGTAACAGCCAGTACAAAGTTCCTGAGGTTGAGGAACAACACCAACCAAGGTCAGTAGGGCTGGAACAAGATAGCAAGAGAAAGAGGAATAAGGAATGTAGTATGAGAGGTGGCAGGGGGCCAGGAGTAAGGCTTTGGAAGCCATGAATGTGATGGGAAGCCACTGGAAGGTTCTTAGCAGAGGAGTGGCAGTGATCCAAGCTAGAGATGATGCAGGTTTCAATCAGGTTGGTAGCACCTGAGAAGTGGTTGGATACCAGTTACACTTTGAATGTAGAAGTCATTGGGTTTGCTGATGGATTGGAAGTGAGGTTTGGGAAAAAAAAGGAGTGATGGATAACTCTGAGGTTTTTGAACTGAGCAGCTGAAAGAGTGAAATTTTCATTAACAGAGTGGGAAAGATTTAGGAGTGGCAAGTTTGAAAGGAAAGATTAGGAATTTGGTTCTGTACATATTAAATTTGAGATACTTATTAAAAAATTAAAAGTAGATATTGAGTAGACATTTGGTTATGAGTCTGGAATTCAGAGGAGAGATGTGAACGGTTAATATAAATTTGCATGTCATTAAGATATACATGGTATTTAAAGTTATGGAACTGGATGAGATCATCAAAGTGGGTATAAATGGAGAAGAGAAAGTCTAATGAGTTCGGAGCACTGGAGAGTGTGGTATCTTAGAAGTCAGGTGAAGAAATGTTTGAAGGAGGATGGAGTGATCATTTGGGTCAGGTGGGTATGACGGGTCAGGAGAATGAGAACAGAGAATTGAGCTTTAGCTTTAGCAACTGTAGGTCCTTGGTGACCCGGAAAGAGCAGTGTCAGTGGGTTCAAGGGAGAATAGGGGGTAGAAAAGGAGGTTAGGTATTGGGACTGCCTACTCCGTTTCCTTTATGGCTTAGTGCTGATGCGGTTCCCGCCTGTCACTGGAATTATAATTGAAATTGGTAGACAAACAATGTGCTGGTTATATTTTTTACAACTTTTCTTTAAAGACAGTCATTGAAGGGGCCTTTGTTGGATTTGCAATATGTGACCCTAAAATTCAGAGAGATCAACTCAAATGTGATTTTACACGTAAAGAAACAGGTTGAAACTGGTTACATAGATACTTAGGGACTAGAACCCAAGTCGTCTTAGTCACGTTCTAATCTTCAGCTCACTATCAAATACTCTTTAGATGTATTTTATTGATTCATTTTAAACCATTTTAGTAACTAGATTCCTCCAGGTTTGTGTTTTAGAAGCTGAATAATTAGAGAAGTCCCCTAAGAATTATGAAACGTCATTTTACTTATACATATGTTTTAATTGTTTGTATTAATGATTCTCTTCTAGATGAAGATGAGGATGAAGATGATGAAGAAGATTTTGAGGATGATGATGAATGGGAAGACTGATCTATATATTATATATATATTTTTAAGGTGAAATACTAAACACTGCTTGCTGTCTATGGATTCTGTAAAATTATCATGTAAATGTTCTACCAATTTGCTGTATATTTTTGTTGCCTTTTTTGCTTTTTTTATTAATCTGTGCAATACCTCATTTAATCTGTAAGGGTTTGTCATAATCCTCTGCAAAGCTACTCCCTGTTACTGTGTGCATGTTTACACCAGGATGCTCACTTAATTTGTGAATATTTCCCATTCCATCAACAAGGGAGTTTAAATATTATATGTGAGACTGACAAAAACCTTAATGTAATTTAGTTATAATGCCAGAAGGAAAACACTATTTTCATACCCTACTTTTTCTGTACCTAAATTTTCTTATTAAAATCTAGTATAGCACTACATTCTTTTTTAAGTGATGCAAACTTTAGTTTATTTAGCCCCTTCATTTTGAACACATGCCACATGAATGTTGAAGCTGATACATTGCACAGTTCTCTAGACATCACTACACTGATGCAGTTTCTCAAATTTTAGCAATATGCGCTATGTAAAATCACTACAGAGATGCTAGTTGGGAAAATGAGTAACACACCTCTTACAGCAGTATTGCCTGTTACTGTACAGATGTGGTATTTGGAGGCTGGAACCATAAGGAGCCCTTGCATACCTATGCTTGACTGAGGTTATTTTTGTGCTATAGCAAATGTGGCAGGCTCTTTTAGGCAAAAATTTTAAAAATATTTTTGGTACTATTCTGAAACAAAAGTTGTTGAGGTCTGGGGATCTTAGAGATAATTTCGTTCTACATGAACTGAAGGAGGCTATACATTGTGGTTACCTCAATATTTGGTTAAATATACTGTAAAGATCAGAACATCATAAAAGTGGTGTGGAATTAAGTATTTTTATTTTGCAGTCTGTATGGATTGAGGTATTCAGAAATACCAGATATAAAAATCTTACCTATTTGGCAAAGGTATACACTGTAATGATGAAACTATTATGCTGTTTTTTTTAAAGTTTGATAATTTCTCAAGATTTTTGTCAAATGTCAGGTGAAGGGTTACATTTTTCTTAAAAGATTGGTGGTCCCAATGTCAAATTTCTTGAAATACAAAACTGAATGACAGATTAAAAAAAAAAAAAACAAATAAAACTTTACAACCTGCACATTTGTTATGTATGCTAAATGATACAATGCCTCTCTACAATACATTAGTCTGCCTAAAGGTGGTTGTTTCATATTTATAGCATTAATTATCATACCTACCTACTTTAAATTTTAGGTAGAAAAATTATCTGATTTACATACAGACACCTATTTTTCTCACATTGAGTCATACGCAGAATGTAGTTCCAAATGTATTTCATTACTATAGTCACAACATCCAACTAAAAATTAAGCTGTCTATAATTGTACCAACCAAAATCTAGTGTTGGCATGATCTTGACAGGCTGGACCTGCAAGATGTGGCTTGAATTTTAACCCGTTATCACATAATCTCTAGTGATCATGCATCTAGTTATCATGAGAAATAATTTAAAAGGTTTTGTTGCTGAAAGCAGTCAGTGGTGCAGTAAAACAGTTAAGTTATTCAAAGAATGTTACCTACCTTGCAGGAATAATTTAAGAACGTGGGAAAGATTCTAGACTTTTTTGTTACTTGCAAAAACAGTGCCCTCTGCTGCTGGAAACCTTTTTCTGCTTACTCTCATTTTTATTGTGGCTTGAGCTCTGTGGGTCTGGTGTGGATGAGGCTGGACAACTACTAACCAGTAAAATTAGAAATTTGTGCAAATGGTAAATAGAACGTTGTAATTATTTTAAAAAATAATAAACGTGTTCCTTTCTTTTGTTTTAGACATTATACAGAATTTTTAAAATATCTTAGAAATATCTTTAAAGTAATGCCAATTTAAGATCTCTGTTAACTTTGGGGCAAGGAATTCAGGGTTTCCCCGCTGACTTTGTTATGATAAAGATGTATCAGGAGCTGCTCTGAGCAGAGGATATCGATTCTTTGAATTGGAAACACAATTTGAAACACGTCAGGTGGGTATAAAATTTGCCAGTGATAATCAAGTTTATTCTTTCTTCTTAAAGGAAAAGTAAAAGACTTTGTTGTTGTTGTTTGTTGTTGTTGCACAAAGTCTGAGTCATTATTGGTTGAAACACCGCAGCTTTGGAGCTCCGTCCAGCCGCGAAGACTAAATCCTCTTTAGACGTAAAGGTTGCATGTTTCAGTCCCCCACCGCCTTGCGTCGTGGACAACACTACACCCGTGCACCGCCTGAGAGCCTCCCACGCGTGCTCCAGCTAAATGGTTGTCTGACAGCCTTCGCCTTTAACAGACTAGCATGAGGCTTTTTATATCTGAATGCTACGTGATAGACAGTTTCAGCTTAGCCACATGCTGTATGTATGAGATTCATAAAGACTCTCAATCATTCACTTCCATTTATCAACCGAAATTTTGTTTAGTATGTGAAATATTTTTTTGAAATGTATAGTGAATAGGATGTTGCACTGGTGGCAATTCATCATGGAGCATAATAAAATTAATTTGACCCAAATAGCATAAAATAGTGTGTTTCTTATTTGTGTATTGTCAAGAGATTAAAATGGGTAAAAAAATCTTAAACTGTAGAGTATAGTAACGGGTTCATAGCAGTGAACGATAAGGGTTGAAATTTTTAGCCGACTGCGTGCCCTGAGAGTTGGAGTGTGCCGTTAAATAAACACGGTGAGCAAAAGAATGTTACACCCTGTTCTGGGAAACGTGACGGCTGCTCAGCTGTTCCCCTGGGAGCCACTGCTGTGGTACACAGAGCATTCACATTGCAAGGTCAAACCAGAACTCTCGCACACCGAAAACGTTGCAGTTTCCTAAATCAGAGTGATAGTGGAGTTTACTGGTAGTTGCAGTAGAAGCCAAATATAAAGTTCATGTGGGACTTAAATAGCTTTTAATAAATGGTATCAAAGATGGTGCTTCCTTTTAAATAGGAAATTCAGTTTTTGATAAATAGAATTTTCTGTTCTACTGGCCCTGGCACAAGTGGGTGTCTGAAGATTAAACTGAGTTACGGAATCCAGCGTGTAGGATGCTACAAAATGCTTTCTAAGAGCATTAGTCAAATTTAAACATTTCCATAATGATATGTCCTATTAAAAATTTTGTTTCTTAAAAATTTTTTTAAAGAGGGAAGTGCCTCAGAATTGCTCTTGTCGCATTATATTAATCTAATCAGTGAAGAAATTCCTGAAACAACTTACTCTGCTTTAGAAATGGAGTTCTTAAAGGACAACTATAGAGATAAGGCCTATTTATAGTACAATAGAAAATTATTTATGGAAAAGTTGAGACATTTTATTTTGCACACCTATCTTATTGACATTGTCACATCATACCTCCAAAACACAGCATACTCTTTGTAATCGCGTCTTCTTTTATTCATAGATTGTTTTCTTTTAACTTTGCTTTTAGTGAAACCACTGGAAAAAGGTGTAATAACTTGGCTGTTATGAATATGATGGGGAACTTACTTTGCAGTTACTACTAAGACTGCCTTTACTTCTATATGTGATACATGGTATCCTCCCTTGCCGTGAGGGAACCCATTGCAAATTTTGGCTTTATTACAAAATCTAGATAAATCAACCATAGCTTAAAAAAACTTTTTAATATACACCAATGGCCGTACTAACTGTTGATACACATATAGTATTACTTTTTACACAAGTCCAGTGTAAATCTAAACTGGTCATGTGTACCACCATCACGATTGACAAGTCAAGATATGAATAACACAATTATTTTGAGTAAAATATAACAGTAGCTTATAGGTGGTTTCTGGCTTAGATGTTTGTGTATTGGGGAATTTCTAGTAAATTCGAAGTAGCCCCTTAATTTTTTAACAACCAAAATTTAAGGATTTAAAAAAATTTTTTATCTAAGAAGAAGTACAGTTTTAGCAGTATCAAATTGCGTTACAGAGCTTGAAGTTCCAAGTGGCATGTTGGCATTTTCTGCCTTGAATTAGTTGGCGTGTCCTGACTTAAATTCAGTTTTATCTTAGTTATTGCTAGATGTGTGAGGATTTTCATCAAGGCCTAAAGTCTAAGAATTTTTAAGCATCAATATCACCTTATTTAAACAACTGTTTATTAAAATTAAATATGTGATGGGTATTGTAAAATATAACAGTTCAGTCAGCTTCCCTCCCTCCTGAAATCTAAAATACTTAACTTCACAATTGAAAGACAGTTGGAGACAATCGAGTTATATCGAGCCTGTTCTCTTTTCCTGGGTGAGAGGGTATCCAGGGTAGTTGAGGGGCTTGCCTGAAGCCCATTAGAAAGCCAGATACTAGAAGCCAGATCTGACTACTAGGTTAGTTGCTCTTTTCCATTTATTACCATAATACTGTTTTATCCTTGTTTTCTCTATTTTTCTTAAGTTGTGGATAAATTGCAGATTTACTTTGTTTCTGAAAGATTTATGGCTACAAATTTCACCCTTTCTCACATGTCAGCTGGGTGTTGATAGAAGCCTCCAGCATCCTGTTGTCATGTGCCCGGGAAAGCTGGCTTACTTTGAGGAGCCAGCCTCTGACTCTAAAGCGTGTGATAGTATTCTGGCTCAGTGACGGCGGTCACCCTACATTGTCCAGGCATTCAGTCATCACAGGACACTCCTGTCATTTAGTACTGGGTAGAAATGAAATTGAGCTTTTTATTCTACATCCAAATTATTTTCATTCGTTTCTTATAGATGTAAATGAGCATCGCCTTTATATAAACATACGTATTTTGTAAACCCTTACAGTCAACGGCCTCACAGAAAATTACTTTGAGAATGTATTAATCTTTCTGTATAATTTCCAACCAACAGTTGTACTGTCAATTTAAAGACCAGGAGTTCTTCCAAGGAGTACAAGGACAAACTGAACACTTTAAATCCAGTTTCCTGGTTTTCTTATTAGACAGGGGAGATTCTAATTTGGTTGCATGTACTTCACCCTTATTGTAAAAGAGGCAGGAAAATAAAACATATTTAGTATTTGTGGTGTTGAAAGAAATTAAGTGAAAGGAAAAGGCATTATGTCCAGTTAACTGTAGGGAAACAAATCATCAAAGCTGTTCATAATATCTCAATTCTGTAGTTGTCTGTAAGACAATTCTGGTTCTTAAATCAGTTTCTGGGCCTAAAAAGAAACAATCTTTCCTTTTTCTTTTCTTTCTTTCTTTTTTTTAACTAGAGTGGGACTCTAAGGAGGCAGAGAATAGAAAGGAGAATTTGTGTCTGCAACCAGATTTTTGTTTTAAGATTGGGATTGGGAAAACACTCAGCAAGTAAAATTAAGAAGTATATTCAAATCTCCATTTTGAAGGGTGATAACTAGTTAGGGAGAAGCTGATGAAATATTTAGCATATTTGGGTTTTGCTTGTTTATTGAGCAAGGATGTAAATGTAGAAAGGCCAACATCTTAGTTGCATATTCAGCTAAAGCTCAATCCATACTAGCCCATTCAAATGGAAATTTTTTAAATTGTTTTTCTTTTTTTTAAGACTTCTATGAACTTTGCTATGGATATTTGCTGCAGGTTGTGATGTAGTTAACATTAATAGTTAAGTGATTATGAGAGTTGAGGCTTCCCTGGCGGTCCAGTGGTTAAGACTTCGCCTTCCAAGGCAGTGGGGTGCAGGTTCTATCCCTGGTCGGGGAGCTAAGATCCCACATGCCTCACGGCCAAAGAAACCAAAACATAAAACCAGAAGCAGTATTGTAACAAATTCAGTAAGGACTTTAAAAATGGTCCATATCAGAAAAACCTTTAAAAAAATAAAATCAACTTAAAGAAAAATAATTATTAGAGTCGAACTTAATAAGCATAGTCCTAGAATTGCAACCATTTTCCAAGCCACCTGTAAATGGATTCTCTTCTGTAAGTGGTCTTGCTTTGTTCATGCATGAATGCCTCTGGCCCCTATGGAACATGTTTATAAGGACCTGATGCCTCAAGATGTTTAGAAAGTTCAAGTAGATTCTGAGCCCGATGAATGCTTTAGATCTGTACCAGTGCCCCATGGTTTTACAGCCAACATGTCTGGGACAGCCTCATAAGGTTTATGCCAGTTAGACCACGAACAAAGAGAAATTCTACACACAACCTGAGCCCTTTCAGCATCCTTCTTTTTACTTTCCATTTTCATCACTTTGTTTTCCAGAACGCAGAACAACAGAGAAACTGGTTTGATGGGGACACTACAGTCAGCTCTCTGTTCCCGCGGGTGTCGCATCCTCTAAAGACAAAGGGCCAACTCTATTCCCTATACTACTCCATTTTATTTTATTTTATTATACTTTACTTTTTACTTTTATTTTATTATTTTATTTATTTTTATTTTAAATTTTTTGCCTCACCGTGGAGCTTGCGGGATTTTAGTTCCCCAACCAGCAATCGAACCCAGGCCCTCGGCAGAGAGACCGCAGAGTCTTAACCATTGGACTGCCACTTTATATAAGGGACTCGAGCAAACCTCGGATTTTGGTATCCATGGGGTTCATCCTCTGTGTATACTGAGGGACCGCTGTATATTTTTCATATATGTTTCTTCATTTCCCAGCTAGCTAAATATTAAACCAATCATCATTACGTTGGCTATTCCAATAGCCTGCGTGGGAGAAGATGGATAGGGAGAAACATTATGCATTTGAGTTCAGTTGTAATTCTGTAAAGCTTACTCCTCACGTGGGATTTGGTGGTTGTTGGAAAAGATAGGATACTTGAAGGAAAAAAATGTGGTTGTATTCTTTCCACTGCATGGCTGGTTAACACTTAGATGTAGCACTGTTTTCATACCTTGGTCTCAGTTCATGATATATGGTAAATTATAATTGCAGTAGTGACCCCACATATGAACTGTCCGACATTATAATAAAACTTTGGAGTATCTTTCAACACATGAAAACCATTGCTGTGTCTTTATGTTGATAAGATTTTCCACAAAACTGAGGATGGGGATGGGCGTTGTAAAAACTGTTAACATTTTTGGAGAATCTTGCCCCCAAAGCCTTCAAATACACAAGTTTCTTAAATATTAATAGGAACCGGTGAATCAAGCAAGAAGGAACAGAAACATAAGGAAATGTTCTCCCAGATCATGTTCCCAAGTTGTCACAAATTCCCAGACATCGTATTTTCAGAGCTACTAGGTGAATGCACTTGAACGCAAGTGTTATCCTAATGCCCTATCCTAAACCAAACTATTTTAAATGATTATTGTTACTGTAAGTTGGAAGTAGGCTTCAGAATAAAACAAATCTCTCATTCCATGTATTAATATATCTACATCAGGGTAACAGAGGAAATTCATGTGACCACATAACTCTAAGACACATTGAGAAATCAGGCTCCCCTCTCAACCCCGCCTGGCAGCGCCCTAGCAGGTTTTTGTAGTTTACTCAATTACCTTCACACAATCAGAAATAGAAGGTGTGCTCATGACTGATTATGAAAGAATGGCAAAAAGGCACACGGTGAAGAAGAAAGGAGGGCTGGAAAAAACTTGACACTAGATGTTGGAGATACACTTGTGTGGGTTCCTCTAGCAGGTCACACTGGGGGAGCCACTTAACGTTATTTAAGAAACTTTCTTTGTGTTAGTGTGTATGAACAGGAACATTTATGTATTTTGATGTATAGAAAATGTATTTATGGAACCATCCTGGCCTGTGGAAATTACTAACTTGCCCAGGTATAAGTAGGAGGAATTAGTGAACTGTTTCTCAGCTGACTCCATTTAGATTGAGAAATAGCATTTTAGCCATACGTCATGATTCTTAGGAAGTTCACACGACTGCACTCAGCATCTAATGAGAAAATGTGGGGAAAACAGAAAAAGATAGGGAAAAGATTTCTATTGGTAAGCGTTACCCACAAGATTGGCAATGAGCTCAGTGGTGAAAACTTAGGCTAGTTTAAAGACTTGGTGACTCCAGGCTGTTTTACGTAGGAGTATTAACATCTGATTGCCATAAGATTTATCTCTAAATATGGCAAGAGTTTGAATCACTGAGGTAATATAGGAACTACATCTCAAGCTTTGTCGACGCTATGTCAGCGTCTCTCCATGGTTGTTTGTTCTCTTATAATTGGGAAAAACGACCAACCATTAGACGTGGAGTTTTGGACATGCACAAATCTCGATACCCTACACACTATTCAGTGAAATGCAGGCCCAGGCAACATTTAGACTGTCATCTATTTCTTCTGGAATAACTGGCCTGAATAAATGTGCACCTTGACGACGGTATTAATTGACTCAAGAGATCTGTTCTGACAAGTCTTCTGGAGGAACAAAAATAATGCCATGTGAAGTTCAAAATACAGAAAACTTTTCCCCAAGTGGTTTGGTTTCCATACCTGAATTCCCAATGGCGTTTTTTTTTTCACAGCATCTCCCCCAGAGATAGAAACTACTACACAATGTTGAATAGGGAACTGGAAGAAACAACAGGTTTCAGAAAATTATGGGGGCTGCTTCCCAGTCTTCAGTTACTGCTTCTCTTGAAAGCATTGTCCCCTTAAATCATCCTCCAGCTTTACTCTTGATCTCTGACTATTAAAGCAATAACCTCCATTCTGCTTACCTCTCCTAGAAATTATCCAGTACAATGTTTTTGGTTGTTGTTTTTTGGTTCCTGTCATCCCCTCCTACATCTCTCCCCCAGGACAGAAGTTAACAGTAATTGGTAACCAAGAGAGCTAGGGGGTATAAAATGCACAGAAGAGGATTTGGTTTTGCATGTGTGGGTTCTTGAGACTTGTGAGTTGATATTGGGATTTGGGGAGCACAGTGAAAATTCAATGGATTTCTTGTATAAGTAAGGTCAAGAACACCTTCAAATAGGGACTTCCCTGGCAGTCCAGTGGTTAAGGCTCCGTGCTTCCACTGCAGGGGGCGCGGGACTAGGGTCCTGCATGTCGCGCGGCGCAGCCAAAAAGGAAAAAAAAAAAGAACACCTCCAGATATTGGTTCTGCTTTGTACAGGGAGTACATTACCTGCCCATACGAGTGTTTTTCTGATAAACACTGTCCCCAGAGGGCACAGTCAACACCTGCCCACTTAGCGTGCAATTCCCAGTGTAGACTGCTCTCTAACTTCCACAGGGAGGCATCTCCTGGCCCTGTCTCCTTTCTGCAGGGGGTACTGTAATGTGGGCAATCAGCCAGTTCAGACCAAGCCACTTTTTGATGATAATGATGATGCCATTTAAACGGGCTTCCAGAAGCCCCTTGGCTGTGCTTATTCCACTCCCAGACCCTTCATAACTGAGATGTTTTTCCTTTGAGAAAAGTCATGTTTAAAAGGACCCATCATAATACTAACCACTATTTATTGGACCACTTATTAAATGTTGGGTATTACATGAAATGTTTTACATGAGGAAGTTATTATCCCAATTTTTCAGCCAAGGCAAATGAAACAAACAATTTACACCAAGTTAAATAGTAAATGGCAGAGCTGAGCATCAGACTTAGGTCTGTCTTAATACAAAGGTTGTACCCTCGACCACTATAATTCCCGGCCTCTCAGGTGCGTCAAGACACCAGCAATGATCTGGATAAAAAATCAAAATATTACTCCAATATCTTTACATCAAATGTAGAAGGCTTGGGATTGTTCTGCTTTTGCACATATAAAGACCCAAAGGGAAATGCTGTCATTCTCTGTTTTCCAAAAAAAAAAAAAAAAAAGCAGGAAGGAAAATATGTTAAAATCATGCAGCCAAACCAACAGCCACTAAAGCAAGCCAAGGCAAGTTTTGAGATTGGTACAGCCTCAGATTTCTGGAGTATTCAGTAAATAGAATCTTTCATAATTTTTTTGTTTGCTCATCCCCAATCCCCATTCCTCCTTCCATCACCATTAAAATATTTTTTCCATTTAAATATTAGATTAGGTAACTGGCATGTTTGAGTAATCCCAAATGCTCAATAAATGATTACACAAGAATTTATTTGGAATTACCTCAGAATCTTCTCTCTGAATTTCAAGTAATCTCTGTCAGTGTGTCTCTTTCCTTAAGCATTTTTCATTGATTTCATATTTTTTATCACCCCAATGGTGACTTTTAACTTGTGAATATCACGTGTGGAGAAGAAGCTGGATTTGTTTTGCCTTTTTTTTTTTTTTTTTTTTTTTTTTTGCTTCTGTTAAAAATAATTTGCATTTCTTTAAAAACAAATTTATTAATGACAGCTTCTGGGGTAAAAGCCTAGTTACCATCCCAACAAGTGCTGACAGATCAAGATTCTTGTTAACCTTCTTATGAGTGTCGCGGAGAAGAATCACCAAAACTTCCTGGCAGCATTTAGAGAAAAATAAATCAGCACGTTGGTGAGTACGGTCTTGCTCCTTCTGACTGTGATATTTTCAGCTTTCTGCTGGTCTCCTGCATAGTCTGCAACTATGAGGCAACAGTTGAGGGCAAATTTCAAATCGTGACTTGAGACTGACTTTAGATCATTTGTTTTTGTGTTTATGTAATGATGATTACTCAGATGGATCAGCTGAGATTTCATTCAGGAAGACAGAGAATTTAGCTGTGGGTACTAAACAGTACCAGCTGTGACAACAGTATTTCGATCAGAGGAGATGGCTAGACTTCAGATACATGCTTACTTTTTAAAACTTCTAAATCTATAACCCCACAAAAGTCGTGCTGCTAAGAACCTGCTGAACTTGTCATAAAGACTAGACGGCAAATTACACAAAGTTTCAATATGGAACAAGTGATTAGTCGTCTGAAAATTAGTGCAAAATAGCCAATGTACAAATAGATAGTATATCAGAGTAAAGACTTCTGCTTCAGAGTGCAAATTTGTCTAATGAATTCAAGATTTAGGGGTTTAAGGATTATACTAATTTGACCTCAGGACGTAGAGAACAGGACTTCCACTTGCCAGTTGTCAGTCCTCGGCTTACCCGAACACTGTCCCAACTGTAGCTTGCACAGCCGCTCGTGACTACATCCTGACCATGGCCCCAGATCACATGGGAGAAGGGGTGGAGTGAGGCTTTGAGAGAGGAGGGCCAGCAAGAGTGGATGCAGATATTCTTAGAGCTCTGGCCCTGCAATGTGCACAGAGGGAGTGCCTACCATTGGCTTCTCCCTAGTGATGCGCTCCTTGGAGCCCCTTAGCCTCCACTCGTAGGTCCTGCCCTGTCACAGACCCTGGGACCAATCTCGCCTCTAAACTTGGTCTCTCAACCATGATCGTTTTTGGTCCCGCATCACCCTTTGGCCACCCTGGGAGGGGTGGAGAGAAGATACTGTCATTTGTCTCTTCATTGTTGCTGAGCAGCTAATCATCTCCATCTATTCAGATATATGCATTGAGTGCTTGCTGATAAAGTCCCGGATCTCCAGGATATAGAATTCAGTAGGATAGTAGGAAGATTAAGACATCTACACAGATGTATATAATGCAAGGTAAAATGTATTGCGAGATAGTGGAATACAGAATATAACAGGAGCAGGTGTTGGAGGAAAAAGATGAGTTCAGCCTTAAATATGTTGTGTCTGTGGTGCCTGTTCTTTTGAACGTATGGGTTTAGAATCACATGGGTGGTATTTGTGCTGGAAGTAAGGATTTGGGCATCACGTGGTAGGAGTGGAATTTAAAGATAGGAGTTTGGTTGAGGTCACCCAGGGAGAGTGTGGAAGAGAATAGAGTCTCCTTTGAAAGGTGCCCTGTTCCCCATCTCCTTGGTTCAATCAGCTACTCATCTTTCAAGGTCTCTTGAAGAATGAGTAGGTGCTCCCCTGAGGTAAAGTGTGGGAGGGGAATTCCAGGCAGGTAGGATGGTATGTGAAAGGTGTGTGTCAAGAGGCAGCATCACTGGTTCAGTGAACTGCGCGATGCTAGTACGGCTTAAGCACAGGGCACGTGAGGACAGATGAGGCCGAAAGATCAGCAGGGCCATGTTTGCCAGGCCAAGGGATTTGAAGCTTATTCTGCAGAATACGGGTTACCACGGAAGAATTTCAAGCAGGTGACTGATGTCAACAGAATTGCATCTTGGAAAAATCTCACTGTAGCATGTGGAGGACCAATGTGGGGTGAGGGAGAATGGAGACAGAGAAACCAGTTAGGAAGCAACTGGTTAGGAACCAGTTAGGAAGAAACCAGTTCAGAAGCAACAGTCTGGATCAGATTGTGAGTGACCCACCAAAGGTTTTTGTGGTGATCAAGGAGAGGATATGCCATTTTCAAGGGGAGAAATTCTATTCACAGGCATAACCTCAGGGAGGCTTCTGTTAAATAAAAGCACCTTTTGATCTGCACCACTCTGACCAGTTTGGGTATGCAAAGGTAGACTGGAGCTGCCCTTCGCCAGGGGTTGGAGAGAGTTGAATTTGCTGTGCAAAACAAAATGAAGAGAATCTGGAATTCCCAGGAGTGATTTAGGAGGATAGCAATGAAGGTGAATCATGAGAGAAGAGGAAAGTGTAATAAACTAACAAGAAAATACAGACTATTATGTGGGATAAAATAGCCAGTGGGGAAAAAAAATCTCTGATGGGGAATCAGCCCCTCTGTTATTGTTATAACATCTCATGTTTGATATGAAGTCATTTGTGTTGCTGTAATGTCAACCTTACCTTTATTCCCCAAATTTTCATGTAATGTTGAACCTGTGGAAACCAAGAAAGAGGGCTGATTGCCACAGGTCCATTTCCGTGTGGTTTGAAATAGGGCCGTTAAACCATAGGTTTGCTAGATGCATGCTTGGTGCGTGCAGCCAGAGACAACGATGGGCAGATAAACCTCCGGCCCCCAGCCAATTCGTCCCAGAAATTCTCAGAAATCTTGCAGAAGACTTTGGACTGTCACAGAGGTGGACTGAGGTTTCCAGTTAACTTTATCTAGACTGTATATATACATGTATATGCACATATATGTCATTTTTATTTGACATGAGGAAAAGCATGTATATAATATATAAATGTATTTACAGAGAAATATATATAACATTTTTTTCTCAGATCGAGTAAAAATGATAATGTATGTGTATATTTGTGTATGTGAATATATAATATAATATAATATAATGTAATGTAATATAATATAATGTAATATAATATAATGACATACCGGGAAGATGTGCCTTTTTAATTTTGAGATTTGTGGACCGGTTGACTCTGCAAGAGAGCAGCATGCCCATTACTTGAAGCATCGCGCTACATTCTTCATTGCAGTGGTAGAGTCGCCCCACTCTACCCCTACAGTCTAGTTTCCATCTCCAAGGCTCCCATGGACTTGCTCCCACCAAGATCACCGGCTCAAGTGAACCCTGTCAAGCTCCAGAACTCACTGAGGCATCTTATGCTGCCGACTGGCCCTTCCTTAGCGCAACTCTCTGCTTTGCCACCTGACATTCCTCTGGTTTCTCTCTGGACATACTCAGCCTCTGCCCTTCTCCATGGTCTCCCTGAGTGACCTCGTCCAAACCCCCATCTTGAAATGCTACTCATACACAACCCCCAAATCCTTACTTCCAGCCCAAATCCCACCCCATGAATCTAGACCCCTACTTTCAAATGGACAGGTACCTCAGACACGATACTGTTCAAAACTGAGCTCATCTTCTTCCTCCAACCCTGCTCCTGCCTTATGCCATTGTCCCATTTTGTGGCACCACTACCCACCCAGATGGCCCAGCCAGGATCGTATCAACCTAGACTTCTCTCTTTTGTTGCCTCCTCCTCCCTACGTCTAACCAGTAACTAAATTCTGTGGAGCGTGCGCTTTCTCAGTCTCTGCTCTATCTGTTCTGACCTCTTCATACCTACACAGCGGTCACTTCGTCTGCATTACTTTGTTTCTAGATCACTGCAATGGTCTCCTAACTGGTCTTCCTGTCGCCAGCCTGGGCCTCACTGAGCCCATCCCTCTCTCAGTTACGCAAGCCATATTTTTGTAAAGCTGTATAAACACCATGTCACTCCTCCGCTTGAAATCCTCTGTGCTCACCATGACTCTCATAATGAATCCACATTCCTTAGCTGACACTGAGTTGCTCAGGACGGACTTTTGTGACTCTCAGCCCCTCCCAGGCTTTTTATTCAGACATAGAAAATTGAATGGACTTTTTGAAATGCGTCTTACCGACACATGCCTCTGTGGTTCAGATAGGCGTATAATTTGACTGAGAGAAAACTGGTAAACATGACAATTTGGTTGAAACCTAATTTCCAGTTTCGGTATACCACAATGATGATGTACTCGCAACTCTTGTCTAACTGGGAGATGGCTTCTTAGCTGTGATTTTTCAGCCAATCATTTCTTCTAAGGGCTTTTTGGGAAAGTGAAAAAGTTAGAATAACTCAAAAAGATAAGTTGGAACAAACTAAATTCCAACATCAGTGGTCTAATCAAAATAACCTGAATATCCAAGTTATTGAAATTGCTTAAATAAAATATGGTAGGCTATGTAATGGTATGTGTGTTATTTCCCCCTTTTTGTAGAAAAAAAGTTATATGTGTGTTTAAATATGCATTAAGAAGGATCTAAAAGGATATACACTAAAGGGTTATCAGTAGTTCTGTGAGGGTGAGATTTTGGGGATTCTTTATGTTTTTTACCTTATCTGTATATTCTAGTTTTTCTTAATGATCACATACTTTTTTTGCAAAAAGAAAAGACCATACTGAAACTACATACTAGTACTATTCTTAATCCACCAAAATTATCAATACTAGAAAAAAAACTAAAATATTAAACCTGTCACATTCTTGTTTTTATAGAATTACATTAACCCTATGATTTTCTACCATTTTCTATAATACCCTGTTTTCTCAAACTCAGATGTCTCTCTTCATTCATCACCCCTACCATTTGATTCCTTTTTTAGCCTGGTATCTTCTCTTTAAAAATCCAAAACAAGTGTCACCTTCCCTGAGAAGCTTCTCTTGACCCCTTATCTGCTTTTGGTCCAGGGTCTGTGGTAAACTGTGGCTCACAAGTCAAATGCATTCAACATTTGTTTTGTCCAGTCTGCAGACTAAGGAGAGTTTTAACATGTTTTAATAGCTGAAACAAAATCAAAGAAGAAAATGAACAACGCATGAGAATTATATGAAATTTGAATTTTAGTGTCCATAAATAAAGTTGTATTAGCACACCAGCACACTCATTCACCTACGTATTGTCTGTGGCTGTTTTCACCCTACAACGGCAGAGCTGAATAGCTGTGACAAACACCAAATGGCCCACAAAATCTAAAATATTTAAATATTTTATATGCTGTTTTAAATATCTCTGGCTCTTTACTGAAAAAGTATGCTAAGCCCAGCTTGAGCTGATTAGGCTTCCTCAGTGCCCATATAGGACCCTACACCAGCCTCTAGCTCAGTTCTTACTGCGTATTCTGGAAGGAATGAGGATCCTCATTGCTGGACACTGGAGGACACTTTCTAGTTCAACTTGGTCTCCCCAGCATCGAGGAGAGTGCCTCATCCACGGGGGGCACCTGATACACAGACACACGGTGCACGAAAGAATGGTGTCAGCTCCCTCTCCTAGACTGTAAGTGACAGGAGGACAGGCGTCTTATCTTCTTCGTTCACTGTACGTATCCTCAGCATCCAGAAGTATCTGGAACATGGTAGGCACTCAGAAAATAGTTGTGGAAGTTGGGTGTGTCCGTACTGGTACCATATTTCTGAGTTTTGTGATTCTTACCTCAGTTCTTTGTCTTTTACATCCGCTACTTGACGACTGATGGAGACAAAACCCCACCTTCCAAACCTCAGAGAAACAAAGAAAAGACAGTGTGGAACTTGTCTGGAAATGAAGTAGTTAAGAGGTCTTTTCAAGAATGTATCGATTTACCCCAGTCTTCGGTGCCTCTCAATACGGCCACTGCCGTCTGTTATTACCTCTTCCCTCTCACTCACTTGGAGCAACTACATACCTCAGGGCAGGTATGAAATCACTGAGTTATTGAATACCTGTGGCAGCAGGGCTCAAGAAGCAGGGTGAGACTCGGCGTCCTGGTCCTGTTTCAATCAGGATGAGGCGTACTTTAAGAGATTAGTGTGCAGATATAAATCATGGTCTAAACACTTCATCTGGTCTTGGACAGCCTCTCTCCCAGTGAGCTGGACGCTCTTTAGAGAGGATGAACTAACCGGTCTTCATACCAGCTCCGTGAGGTTGCAGGAAGGATGAACTCAGGATGCCTGTTCTGTGCTGAGGAGTCATGACAACTTGCCTGTTTACAGTGCTGTATTCTGAAATCACATTCTAGAAATGCTTTTCCTGAATGAAAAACGTGCCAACTTAGTGCCTGACCATATCACACTTGTCTTATTAGGGGCTTTATAATATTTTGTTTTGTGGGTTGACTGTGAGGATATCTTTATTTACATTTTGTGAAGTGCCTCGTAAGTGCACGCTGCTCTCTCCCGAAGCCCAAAAATTTCCAGCAAAGCAGTCTTTTAAAACGTGAAGGAGAGAATATTTGTCTCCCAATCACTCACTTCTGGTGAGAAGGTCTGGCAGGTTTCCACAGCCCTAGCAGCTCCCAGCAGCCCAGGAACTAGCCTCTCCCTCCTGGTTCTACACACCCTCTTTTTCTGGGATTCACACATGGTTTTATCAAAGGACCCTTTTATCAGCAACCATTTGCCCCTCTGCCTCATCATGATGGAGCTGAAAGCTGTTTGCATTCAGAAGAGCCCCGTCCTCATGCACACACAAAGGCCAGGGGAAAGGAAGGTCAGTCTTGGCTTTCTGTCCTAAATTCACTACACACACACACACACACACACACACACACACACACACACACACCCGTACACACCTTTTAAAAACCTACATTTTAGCTTTTAAACATGATTGTAAACACTAGTGAGAAGGGGTAAAATAGTGAAGTCACTACTAAGGGAAACTGAAATCCCCACTGTTATTCTAAGAACAGGGAGCCTTCGTGGGGTGGGGCGTTTGAGCCCGGATGCAAGCAGAGACGGGCAGCGATGCAGAAGGAGCATGGGCTTCTGAAACACACAGGCTCCCAGGCAACCCCAGCCCCTCTGAGCCTGGCTTTCCTCATGGACTAACCGGGGAGAGCACCTTTTAATGTTGCTGTGAAAAGTACACAACTTAGTTCTGAAAATGTCAGCCACTCCCTACACAAAGTCAGGAAACAGTTATTAAACGGCTGGCGCAGGGAGCTCGCCAGGACCACTGTCATACTCTGTAGGACACAAAGGAAACATTGCTAATCATAGATAATACAAAGGACTTTAGAGGAGATTTATAGCTTTCATAAACTGGAGAGGAGCACTAGGGTGGAATGAAGGGAATCTCTGATAGGTCTTTCTCCTATGTGAATTCAGATCTTTCTTGAGTGAGAGGGAGGTGGGGTAGAATGATTGCAAATACATGTACCCTTGTCCCTGGATGTGTGTTGTGGACTCTGACATCACTGCTATGTATTCAGAGCACAAAAAGGCTGAGACCCATTAAACTAAAGCTCATCCAGGGAGAGCTTAAAGGAGACTTGAACGGTGAAATCTTTAGCATCAGCCTCAAGATAGCTCTGAATTCAAGGGGGTGGGGCCTATCTTCTAGACGTTCCCTTAGCACTTACTTCCTCTCTACCAAGAGATTTCTAACTTTCAACTGTTTTTTTTTTTCTTCTTCTTCCAGAAATAGTTGGTTTTAATTATAAATGACTGAATGACTTCTGGGTACCTATCAGCCTTATGGAAATATGGGAGTGTCAGCTGCCATCCTGGGTCCAATATCCACGCATCTAAGATGATAATGGTCAGTTTGGGGTCTTTTCCCAAGCTTTTATCTCACTACCAAAAAGACTTTTAAGAAGGTTCTTGATTCCAGACCTTTAGAGAGAGCTCTGATCAGATTTTCTTAGACATGAGAAAACAAAGGCAAATGCTAAGGACCCAAACCTTTTGGGGGGGGCTGAGAATGTAATATTTTTAATATTTAGCAAGGTCACATACCTGACAGATGTGAATATCAATTTACAAAAAAAAAAATTAGTTTGTTTAAAAAAAACCCGAAAAACTTCAATCCAGATTTATTGGGATTACAAAAATAACAGCACATTTCATTAACTCATTACAGCTCAGAATTACCAACACAGCCAGAGCATGTTTAAATAAACTGCTTCTTGCCAATACAAATCTCATGACATAAAAAAGAAGTTTATTTTCATATTTACAGAAGAAACATGCAGATAGTTTCTTAAAATTCTCTTTGGAATTAATGGGTGGGGCTACTTTTAAAGTCAGAGAACATTTCAAATTGAAGAAGGTATTTTAGAAACATCTCACAATGCATTTTATCTAATACCACTGAATAATTCTGCATCCTCTTCTAAAGATCGGGTTTTTATCGCAGAGCTTCTGGAACCTCCACCTACAAAAATAGGGGATTTTCTTTCAATAAAAACGGTACAAATGATAAAGTGAAAAAAATATCTGTAGAGTATGTCTTTAGCAGTATTCTCCAGGAAGAACTAAGATATAGATTATTGCTGGGTGGTACTCAAATTTTATATTATAAGGTAGGTTTTAAATCACTTGCAACTCTGTGGTAAAATTTTTGACAAGTGATGAATCTTTTCTGGAATGTAGATGATACGCCCTGACTTTCTTATTAAGGAAATCGGGATTTTTTTAGATTGAAGTATCTTAAGATGAGCCTGGCCCTTAAAAGACTGAGATGCCATGAAGGTGGCACATCTCTCAAATGGAAATGTGCTATCTGGTGACCTGCTCCAAATTTGGTAGCCTGCTGGCATACTAAAACATTTAAAATAGTGATTAAGTATTTGAGAGGCGACTTTGGTACCCTTGTGCGGCGGCGGCCGGCTCCTGTCCTAGGTCTGCGCCCCAGGGTCTGCCCTTGGGTTACTTACGCGCTTTAGCTGTCTCATGCTGCTTCCCCGAATAGCTTCCATGAGATTCTCGTGAACTGATCTCTGTGGGGTAGAAGGTTGGGAACTGTCTTCCATTTTCTTCTCCTGCACTGACCTCAGGGAATTTCTACTTTCCTTTAGGATACTGTTTGGCTGTTTCTTAGCCTTTTTCCCTTTTTTCTTTTTCTGTCCATTTTGTAAGGCCCGCTGGGCGCTCTCCTGCTGTTTGATGACTTCTGCGATGTTCCGCGTGATGAGCTTCTTCTCTGGGAGCGGAGGGGGTGGAGGCGGAGGAGGAGGGGGGGGCAGCCTTTCGGGAGGAAGCGGGGGCGGCGGCGGCGGAGGAGGAGGGGACGGGGCCGCCGGAGATGGAGGACGGCTCCTCACAATTTGGACTTTCTTGGGGAGCTTGGGGGATGACCGGGGAGAGGGCCTGGGGGATGCGAGAGGTGAAGAGCCGGGCGTTCCTCTTCTCCAGACTTTGGTCCTAAGGTTGGCTCCTGCCTCGTACCCCTCCTGCTGCTTTTGCTCCTGCATCCGCTTCTGCCGCTGTTTATCCATGTTTCTGGTCAAGAGGCTGGTCATGCTCATTCTTGGTCCTGGGAGCTCGAAATGGTAACCCAGCCTCAGCAGCGTGGTGTTGTCCCTCAGCAGCTTGACGATCTCCATCTCCACCTGGCTGCCCATGATGTGCCTTTGGTTGTGGAAGCGCAGCTCGGCGAGCACGGGGTTGTGCTGCAGAGCCCTCATGATGGCCAGGATGCCCCTGCCCGTGACGAAGTTGGACTCGATGTTGACGCTGGTGATGTGACGGTTGACTCGGAGCATTTCCGCGATGGCAGTGGCCACGCTGTCGTCGGCGCGCGTGTTGGCCAGACTGAAGGTCTTCACCACCGTGTTGGCCTTGAGGGCCTCCGCGAAGCGGGTGAGGGTCTGCGACGTGATGTTCTCGATATTGTTCAGATTGACTTCCGTGGTGTCGGGGTCATTGCCTTTCACCTTTTCCAGGGCATCCTCGATCACCGTCGGGTTCCCACAGGGGTGGATGGCAGCCGGGGACTCTGTGTTCCTTCCGCTGTGGCCGTTGGTCAGATGGATGTTTTCAATTTGACTTTTAAATGTCTCTGGCCTCGAGCTGTCGGAACTGACACTACCGTAATGTACAGATCCATTCATCCCTTTCTCGTTTTCAATCGTTCTTTCCTCTCCTTCGCTGTCCTCTTCCTCCTCGTCGTCCTCCTCCTCGGCCTCCTCGTCCTCGGCCTCCTCTTCCGTATACACCTCCTCAGAAACCTCACTGTTACTTTCGGTAAAGATAAGCTCTTCCTCACTCTCCTCCTTGTCTTCTTCTGCAACCTAAAGAGCATGGTATCATCATTAAGTTCGTCATTTCTAAGCACATTTTTAAAATTTACGAAACTAACACGTGGTTTTGCAATACATACATGGATCAAATCATCATGTTGTCCATCTAAAACTCATACAATGTGATATGTCAATTACATCTCAATAAATTTTTTAAAAAGTAACACACAGTGGGCTTCCCTGGTGGCGCAGTGGTTAAGAATCTGCCTGCCAATGTAGGGGACACGGGTTCGAGCCCTGGTCTGGGAAGATCCCACATGCTGCGGAGCAACTAGGCCCGTGAGCCACAATTACTGAGCCTGCGCCTCTGGAGCCTGTGCTCCGCAACAAGAGAGGCCACGATAGTGAGAGGCCCGTGCACCGCGATGAAGAGCGGCCCCCGCTTGCCACAACTAGAGAAAGCCCTCGCACAGAAACGAAGACCCAACACAGCCATAAATAAAATAAATAAATAAATTTAAAAAGGAAAAAAAAAAAAGTAACACACAGCAAGTAATACAGAAGTATATAAGAAAAAAAGTTCATCTCCACCTTCTGATCTCTCTAGTTTGGATGACCAAGGTTAATATTTCCTTGCATAGCCCAACAGCTTTTTCTACAAACGTTTCTTTTGTTTTCTGCAAAATAAATATCCAGAATGCAGTTTATTGAATAAAAGTTTGCTAGCATTTTACCAGTTTGAACAGATACGTCGGAACTTCTGCTCTGGAAAGCCCTTGATAAAATTTTTGTTCCCTTAACTACCTCTTCTGAACTACTTGACTCCTAGTCTATTACAGTTTAGCAAATTCGACTATCCCTTAGGGAATCACCCCTCTGTCCTTCCTTATTTCTCCATCCCAAACATATAAGTGACAACAAAAATATACAACAGGTTCGTGGGTTCCCTTTCTTAATGTTCAAAAATTCTTCCCCCAATTTGCCTCCTATAGCCTATGTGACAGGAGCCCAGAGCCCCCTGCCCTGTCCTGTCTCAGTGTAGACAGAGGCGGGGCATGTCCCTCTGGGGTAGAGCCTGGCACAGGGTCTCAGAGACCCCGCAGCACCTGAAAGCTGAGGCGGTCTCTGTCCTTTCGCTGGGGAAGGAAGCCAAGGGGGCAGGGCTGCTGTTCAGGGCAGCAGCAGGTCAAAACCCAGCTCTCTGCAGAAACTCAATCAGGTCACCCTTTTCAGCAAATCAGCTTGAAATCTCATGTTATCACAGGGTTAAATGAGACAGGACTGCAGGAGACACGAGGCGGGAAAGATAATCACCCTTGGCACCAACTAGATTCCAACCGTAATGTGGAACAGCAGAGAACAGTAGAAAATCTTGAAGCAAGCCACTGCCTCAGCCTGATGGTCTTAAGTTACCAGGTATCAATTATGAGAGACTTTCAGGCAAACACAATTTCATTCCATCTTTGTCTTTCCTGTTTACAAGACTCTTTGTACTGAGAAGCTCAGGTGACCCCATCTTTCTTTTTCTTGCTACCTTTTCTGACAAAATAAAAATCTCGAACTTGCTGACAGAGTCCAATTTTCTCTAATGCTATCTTTTTAGTCCTTTATTTTCTCTAAAGCCCTGAGACGCTTTCCTGTCCCCAAAGCCTTGATTCTTCCCTCCGTACTGGAAATGTTTTTGACCCCAGCCCGAGGCATATGGAATGAGCTTTGGAAAACACTGTGCTGGTCTCCAGGTTTGCTTGCCCAGTTGCTACCACAAAATAGCCTCCAGTTATCCACTTGTTTGGAGTGGCAGGCACCAAGTGATGGCCTGGGGAAGGGGTCAGCCACTCCTGGGTTGGCTCCTCCAGTCTTAACTTACTCACTTGTTCAGGAGCAGGAGGGAGAGTGATACTGTGTGTGTGTGTGTGTGTGTGTGTGTGTGTGTGTGTGTTGTAAGTATATGTTTTTAGCTGTTTCAGTATTTGGAGGAGAGGGACCTGTCACAAAATTCAAGGTATACTGCCTGTCATACCACCATTAAATTGAACCCTCTAGTTTTTAAAAAGAACTTTAGGCTTTATCTGCAAGAGATGTTTTCCCCTTAAATGTATCTGGAGAAGTCATATGAGAAACTGTTATCCAGCAATGAGTTGTCCTGTAACATCTAAATGACATTTCCTCCAGAAATGTCTTTGACACCTCCTCAAATTATCCTTGTGATGTGTTCCCACAGTGTTGTACTTCCTCCAATAAAGTACCTATTTAATGATTTGTCATTTTTCTCAACAGACTGTTTGTGGGGTGAGGGCAAGGATGATGTCTGTTTTGTTCACCTTGCACAGTGCTCAGCATGTAGTAGGGACTCAATAAAATTTGTTAACGGAATGGCTCTAAATTGACATTGGTTAACAGCCCCTGAGAGTCGGGACAAGGCCTAGGAGAAAAGTACTGATGGGGCTGCGGTCGGGGGAAGGTGACCGACTGTCCTGGTTTGCCCAGGACTGAAAGGTATCCCAGGAAGCAGAGTTTTTAGTTCTAAAATCTAGATAGTCCCGGACAATCTGAGATGGTTAGTCACACTAGGTGGGGGACATCTAAGAGAAGAACAGCGGAAGGGAGAAAGGTGTCTAGAGAGGGAGGAAGGAGGATGTAAAAACAATCATTGCCTACTTTCAAAATTATTCTGGCATTTGTACTGACTGCACTGTTCCAGATCACCTATCTGCCACTGCTCTGTAGTTAACCCAGATCCTTGCAGGAATACGGGGGGGAAGGTGGAGGGGCGGGGCATGAGGAGCTGGGGGGCGATGTTGGTACCCTTAGGGCATAAATTAGGCAAAAAGAAGAAGGTGTCTAACCATTTCTCCTCATTACCTCCCTGGCACCATTACATGAACAAGGAGTCTTGGTTCCGTTCTGGTTCTGGTTCTACCCATAAAGAGTGGGTTGATTTTAGACAAATCACTAAAGCTCTGTGGAGGGGAGTCTCAAAGAAACTGCAGTAGAGTTGAGTGGCTCTCAAACCAGTGTGTGTCATAATCACCCAGAGGGCTTGTGAGGCCACACCGTGCTGGGCCCCATTCCCAGAGTTGCTCATTCAGCAGGTCTGGGGGAGTCCTAGAATTAGTAGTTCTAAGAAGATCCCAGGTGATGCTGTTATTACCCACATTCTGAGAATCACAGTCTTTGTGCCAACAGAACTTGGTTTGAATTTCAGCCAGAAGCTGTTAATCTCAAATGAGCTTCTTAACCTCTCCTAGTCTCAGTTCTCATGTCCAGAAGGTAAGAATTCAGTGAAGTAAAATGAATGTACTCATTGGCACCTATGCCTGAAGCCCGGCAGACACTCAAGCTAGGGGAGCTAGATCTTTGGATTGACAAGGCCCCTTGGAGCTGTTTAATGCAGGATAAGTTTGTGTGCGTCCAGCTGGGCAGAGGCTGTCATTCCCTAGGGGTTGAACATGATTTTCATAAGCATTTACAGAGCCAGTAGTAGCCTGATAATCGTCTCCTTCTCATGGTCCGTACTGGGCTGCTCTTCACTTACGCTGCCGTCCCCCTCCCCCAGCAGCCACCAGTCAGCTGCTTTGAGCTTTTTCCTGGAGTGGAAATGGATTGACACCCTCCACTGGCAAGCTTCTGCTCAGCACTCCTTGTGACTCCAGAGATAACTAGCCAGCAGGGAAAGGGTAGCGGGAGAAAAGTTAACTAGCTGAGAAAGGAATCGAAGTTCATCAACATACAGCCTCTCTAATTGAGCTGATAAGCTATTGGCAGGGATCAGGGATCAGCAAAACCTTTGGCAGGAGCTACTGGGTTCCATCAACAGCTGACAACAGGCTTTGCCCTTTGTTTCCCACTGATCTCAAGACATTATGACATTAAAATGCCTCTGCTGGGTTATTGCTCCAATGGCTATCTGTCCTGGACATTATGAGGCAACTTTAATCTTTTTATTAAGGAAAATCTTTAAGAACTCTTAGGAAAATGTCATACTTCTTATATTTGATCAGATTTTGGACACACATTTCCACATCAGAAAAAAAAAAAAAAAGACCTCTGAAAATCATGGTTGTGGAGGAACTGACCAACCCAAATCCTGGCCCATCATGTGTATCCTTCCTTCTCACCACCACCCCACTCCTTCAGCCCCTCGATGCAGGCGGCCACCGTGGCCTTGGCAGATCCTGGCCTGATCCCAGTGGCCCTTCCTGCGATGATTGACATGGGCAAAGCTCACACATATCTTGCTAAAAATGTGGCCAACACACCCTACCATCAAGATCATCTAACAGCGCCTAGATTATTAGTACCATGGAAGTCTCGCCATTGGCTTTGGGCCATTTTGATTTGAGATGATTCCAGTGGAGCACAGAGGTATTAAACTGTCGCTCCTGACCAGTATTCTTCCACAAATTCAGGAATTTGTTCTTTTGACATTCTTATTGTCATTACTATAATATTTTCCCAGGGCTTAGTCTTTTGAACTTCCTTCTGTGAATGATTCATTTGGCAAATTCAAGGTAACTGTTTACAGGTCAGAGAACAAGAGCTTAATAGATCTGACCTCTAATATAAGCACATTTCCTGGCCTTAGAATCACCATTATAAAATAGAACAGAATCTTAGAGATCATCTACGCAGGCATGCTTAACCTGGGTCCTTAGGTGGGTTTCAGGATGTGTGTCATCATTTTGAAATTCTATGTAAAATTTGTGTATGTTTACACAAGCACACGTTCATTTTCTTAAGAAGGTCCATAACTTAGCAAAATCTCAAAAGGGTGTTTGAGTCACAAAAGAAACACTGGATCCAGTGTCCTCCATCGACAGATGGGAAAGAGAACCCTGCAGAAGTGACTATCTGTTTAAGATCTTACAAGTTAGGCACAGAGCAGGGAGTAGAAGTAAGGTCCCCTGACTCTCAGCCCCATATACTTCTCACCACCCCACACTTCCTGCTGTTGGAAAAAAAGAATTATTTTTACTAGAGTCACCATCACAGTCCAAGCAACCAGAGTACACACTTTTGTCTTTATAGAAGAAAATAAATGCAGTTAACCACTATATATATATATACACACACACATATCTATACACATATATAAATACATCTGCATTTCTATTATGCCACATCCCCAACTTATAACTCAAATTAGACTTACGTTTGGCAAAATATTTAAACCCATGCTTTGCTTGTGCATTATTTTCTTCTTGAAGATCCCATCCTTGTCAACCATAGGACCCCCAACTAAGAATTTTACATATAATCCATTGGGTGGCCATAAAGTTAGATGACTATTTCAGCCTGAGAAGATTTTCAATAGCAGCTACAAGTGGGTTATAAGAAAAGAAGAGTGAGGAGGGCTGAAAAGTTAGAAAAAACAGCTTCCTGGGTTCGGGGTAGGGCCGTGGGAGCAGCTAAAGAAAAAAAAATCTGAGAGCCTACCTTTCCACACTCCCCCAGCCTCTCCTTCTCCAAGAGTTTCTGGGACTCCTTTTCCCAATAGGCCATCAGTGCCTCTCTGCTGAATGTCCCCGTGGGCGTTTTCTCTGTCAGGCTCTTTTGCCTCATCCCCACGGGAAGGCTGTGATCAGGTTCAATATCTTCCAGCTCCCTCTCTAGCTCCTTCAGCTCCTCGGCTGACAGGGAGGCCAGGAGTTCATCCTCATCGATGGATTCATATTTGCTAAGTCCTCTCCTGTAGCCGAAGGTAGACATGGTCCCTGCTCTGTCAGACCCACAATGAGCTCGGTGCACGAGGCATTCAAGGCAGCCGGCAGCAGGCAGGGGAAGCAAGTAGGTAGGCTGGTTAGCAACTGGTGCTGGGAGTGCCTGCGATAGCCTTTTAAGAGTGGTGGTACAGGCTGTGACAATGCAGAGAGGGGTGAAGACATAGGCTGTTTTAAGCATCAGACGTCAGCTAGACATTTGAACACAAAGAATGTCACATCGGTGGTGGATGGAGGTCTCGGAACCAGTGGGGATTATTCACATACTGGCCAGGGACATATTTAGCTGAGCCTGATAGCTCATGAGGACAGGCAGACAGTGTCTCAGATAGGGAGTAGCCCAGTTCTTGCTTTGTATTCAAACAACAAGGGGGTAAAATTTATTTTGAAAATGACTCGCTACCACCACCATGGTCATGAAAAGATTCTTTCCTTATAATCTCCCAGGATGAGAAATGACTGCACATCCCCTTAGAGTAGTTATTCTGTTTCTCCTAAAAACATATTGCGGGTGGCATTGATGGGAACAGAAGGCTATAATAATATAGCACTTTCCTATTTACCTTGCATTTTGAAGTTTGCAAAGCACTTCAATGTAATTTTCCTAATCATAAGTCCTGTGAGATGGCTTGCATTATCCTCCTTTACAGATTTTGGCAACTGAGGCTCTGAGAAATTAAATGAAAAAGTCAGACACCTAGAAGGGGAGAAGTAGCTCTCTCCTCTGCACAAAATGGTTTCCTTCTCCTCACCCCTGAATATTAGTAAGCAACTGGATTTGCAACTAAAACTCCAAAAAGACAAATTATAATACTGGGTGTGATTTATTAAGAACTGACCCCGTGCCAGCCTAGTGCTAAGCATTTTATACATTTTATCTCATTTAATCCCACAGTTCTGGAAGGTGTACACTATTACCCATATTTTACTAGTACAGATTCAGAGAGGTTAAGTAACTAGCCCATGACCACAGAGCTAAGAAGTGGTGGAGCTAGAATTTGCAACTAGATTTGCATCTGGGTTGAAAACTGAAGAGATGCTAATTTGAAATTATATATGTGCCCATATTCTTATGAATGTGATGAAATATATACATAGTTTACAAAGCTTCATAAATATATCATTTTAGCATGCAGATATATAAACATCTGTTAAAATGTATATGCATAGAAATATACATTTATCAACACAAGTATAATATATGTTATTTTGTTTATTCATTCAGCAGTCGGTGAATATTTGGGTTGTTTCCAGGTTTGGTAGTTATAAATAATGTTGCTATGAACACTTAATGTGAAAGTCTTTGTGTAGCCATGTGTTTTCATTTCTCTTGGGTAGGTATGCAGTAGTGGAGCTGCTGAGTTATACGGTAAATTTACGTTTAACTTTTCATGAAACTAATTATTTTCCAAAACGGCTGCACCAATTTACTTTCCCTCCAGCAATGATGAGAGTTCCGGTTTCTCCACATTCTAATTTGTCATTGCTCTTCTTTCTGATTATAGCTATTTTAGTGCCTGTGAAATGGTATCTCATTATAGTTTTAAATTTCATTCCTCAAATAACTAATGATACTGAGCAGCATTTCATGTGTTTATTGGCCATCTTATATCTACTTTGGTAAAATATTCATTCAAATCTTATGCTCAGTTTTAAATTGGGTTATCTTCTTATTACTGAGTTATAAGCGTTCTTTGTATATTTCTGGACTTTATCAGATATATGATTTGCAGATTTTGTCTCCCATTCTGTGAATTGCCTGCTGGTGTCTTTTGAAAAGTGAATGTTTTTAATTTTGATGAAGTCTAGTTTCTCAATTTCTTCTTCTATTGCTTGAGCTTTTGGTATTATAACTAAGGAATCTTTTCCTAACACAAGGTCTGAGAGACTTACTCTTATGTTTTCCTCTAAGTTTTATAGTTTTTGATTTTTATATTTAAGTCTATTACTCATTTTGACTTAATATTTGCATATGTGTAAGGTGATGGTCTAAATTCATCTTTCTGTATACAGATGTCCAATTGTCTTAGGTTTTTTTTTTTTTTTTTTTTGGAGGACTATGCCTTCTTCTATTGAATTGCACTGGTGCCTTTGTGGAAAATTAATTGGCCTCAAATGTAGGGGTTTATTTCTGGTCAGTCAATTATGTTCTATAGATCTGTAAGTCTATTTTCTTATGACAATACCACCTAGGCATAATGACTATAGCTTTGTAGTATGTATTGAAACCAGGAAGTGTAAGTCCTCCAACTTTTTTTTTTTTGCAAGAATGTTTTGGCTAACTATTTATGACCTTAACTCATTGTGGCAGTCTGCCTCCCAAAATAACTATGACTCTTTTAAATGATACTAGTGAGAGAGATGATTATGATATTAGAAATGATGAGTTCATTGTTTTTTTTGTGGCTTCTAGCATATACATTTGTGTAGCCTTTGTGGTAACACATCTTTTTAATGTGAAAATGGGTTTGATTTTTGGAAATGACATCAAATTATTATATCCAAATCTGGTGAATAAGATGAGTTATTCAGCTGAATAATGACATTTTAGGTTAAAAAATGATGATTACAACTATGTAAAAACCTATGTGTTCTTTCAAAAAAAAGATGAAAAAATACATTAAAATAATAGTACAGGTTCATTTCTTCAACAATTATGTATTAGGCACATATGCTATGTTGACCAGTATACAAATTTAGAGATATGCAATTATGTACAAAAAAATGAAATTTTGTTTTATTCTTTCTCTCTTGTTTGTAACTTTTCTGTAATATTTTAGTATTATTTTTATTCAACAACTTATTGAACATCTGACACTCTGTGTCAGATTCTAATTTAAGAGCTGGAGTTAGAGCACTGAAGAAAACCAACAAAGTCCCTTCCTTCATGGAGTTTATAGTCTTGTTGGGGGAGACAGACAATATGTAAATAAACAAGTAAATACAGAACATATCAGACAGAAGCTCAATGAACAGAAATAAATCAGGGTAAACGGGAAGAAAGAAGATTGTGAGGGTAATATTTTATGTAGGAAAGATCTCTGTTTTAATACGGTGACATTTGAGCACAGACCTGGAGAAGTGAGGGCTTGATGCAGATTATAATACACAATTAATGTGACTGTAAAATAATGACTCAGATATTCTTGGAATCACAGATTCTCAGCTTTTTAAGGGACTTTGAAACATATCAATCCCCTATCACTTCTATAAATGGTCATCGAGTGTTTGCTTGAACACTTTCAGTGAAAATTGTACATTACCAAAAATTCATTCCATTGTAGGATGGCTCAAATCATTAGAAAATTCTTTTTTCTATTGTGTCGAAACTGATCTCTTGAAAAATCACTACACATATATTTTAGTTTTCTCATTGGCTCAACCCAGAATAAATATGGTCTCGTGTGAGTTTCCTCTTCCAAATCTTAGGTGGCCCATGAATGACTCTGAAAATAACTCTGGAAGAGGAGACATTAAAGTGTTTTGCTCTGTGGCAGCATCACTGAAAAAATTATGGCCTCTCAAGACACTACCTTAAGAACAATGGTCATTCAGATATTCTAATATTTATGTTACAAATCACTCTGATTACGATAATAATCACAACTCCTGAATGATCTTAGTTCACTGGATCCCTCTTTACATTTTCTCCAGAGACTTTAAATCCATTGGATAAAATTCTGCTGAGTAATTAAACATCACTGCCTAACCCTGGCCAGACCTAGGTATGATGAATAATTTAGATTTCTTTGCAACCTTGTCTACACTGAGGGAAAAAATCCCAGTCATATGTGATCCTAGCATCAGCATTTTCTGTTTTGGGATTTTTACCTGATCACACTGTGTTTTTGAGTAGAATTGCTTTTTAGCATCCACAATACTATAAGCCTTCTGAAGATTTGCATTTTCTTTTTTAAAAAATCTCTATCTTGGAGAGAATTATTTTCATGCTTCTTGATTGTCAATCTGATACACACTATTTCCCAGGACATCAGCAATTCCCTTTTTAGTGAAAACAGTGTGTTTTTTTCTTTCAACCTTTTTTCCCTTTAGTTTCCTCTCAAAAATGCTATTATTTGTTTCTTTATTCAACACACATTTACCAAATACCTGCTGTGTGGATAGATACTGTGCTGGAAGCTAGGATTATAAACAGAAAAATAGAAATTGATCTAGTCCCTGCCCTCAGGAGGTCATACTCCTGGGAGAGAGGCAGACAGCTGACAGTAACACAGTGCAGTGACAGCTTTGCCAAGGTGCCAGCAAGACAAGAGCGGTGGAATAAATACAGATGAAGAAGCAAGGCAGCCCACGTGGGTGCAGTCAGAGAAGGCACAGGAGCCCTAAAGAGATTTCCTGGCAGAGAGAGCAGCTTCCGGAGCAAATGCACAGGAGTATGAAAACAAAAACATAACAAAAACAGGGCATTCTTTGGTATGGAGGTGGGGAGGAGGTGGAGCTAGGCAGAAACTGGCCTCCCCTGCAACTCTTTTTTTTTTTTTGTAGCCACCACCGTCATGCCTGGCACCTGGTAGATGCATATCGATGTTGAATATTTTTTGTTTGAAGGGCCAGGTCAAGGAGTTTTGGACTTTATTATCATCTAAAGTTAAGTGGAAATCTCTAACATTATCCCATAGCCAGAATTTGCCTTCTTAAATACAGGCAACTGTTAATCAGCAAGTGTCCTCGTGTTAATGAAGACTCAGCAAGAGCAAAACTCATCAGCATCTCCAAAAATCAGCACTACTAGCCCTGCCAACAGATCTGGTATTTCAATAAATAACATGTTTAGGCAGTGATCAGAGACCTCCTAACTTCACTTGTAAGTAATAACTACTTCAGCCTAATGCTCGGCAAGGCGGGAGACCCTCTCCCTAAAGGTGAGTTTCTTGGTTTGTACTTTTGGCTCTTAATGTTCAGAAATGTTGAAAGGTCCTATCAATATGTTTTCTTTAATAATCCCTACATTTCAGGAAGAATTTGGTAATTTCAGGAATTGTTCATATTTCAAAATGTTTTGTGCAAACTAGTATATATAGGATGGATAAACAACAAGGTCCTATAATTCCTGAAATTACCAAATTCTTCCTGAAATGTGGGGATTATTAAAGAAAACATATTGATAGGACCTTTCAACATTTCTGAACATTAAGAGCCAAAAGTACAAACCAAGAAACTCACCTTTAGGGAGAGGGTCTCCCGCCTTGCCGAGCATTAGACTGAAGTAGTTATTACTTACAAGTGAAGGCCCCCAAACTGACAAATTAGCCCAACTGGTCACTATGTGTTCATATCTCATGATGCCATTTTTGTTCATTTCATGGATACTTTCTTATTTAAATTGTCCTCAACTGGCTGATGAGGAAACACAAAAATCTATGCCACAGGGTCATTTGCAAGATTGGGAAACTGGAAATTCTCTTATTTTCACAAATGTCAACTGTCTATCTACTGTTAACAAGTCATTCCTAACTTTTTCTTTCTTTCTTTCTTTCTTTTTGTTTTTAAGGCTTAGCTCGTCTCTCTCATTGTACAGGTGCCAGGTTGCTTCCTGAGCCAGATCTAACCTGTTTCTCACTTACGCAGAAGGATTTGGGTTTTCAACATTTCCTGCAGATGGTTGGTCCTAAAGCTGCTGTACTAATGCAATGACCCCCTAAGGAAGTTAAGCTTCCGATTTCACTCAGTCTGTCTGCTAGGAGCTTCTCAGATTAGCTGAAGTCAGGCTCCCGGGAGAATGTCAGGGAAAGGTCAGCCTCAGCACAGACAACAACCAAACAGGCCACGGGGATCAGATGAGAACTGGCAATACCCTTATCAAGTCTTCTCTCTCAGGCTTGGCCGCCAAGCCAGTCTCCCAGCGATGCCAGCTTGTGGTCACGAGCATGAGTCAAATTTAAAATTATTAGAGCTATTTATAAAAATAATATCTTGCAATTGTATAATTTATAGTTTACAAAATTCAATGTGCTGGGTAGTCTAACATAGCAATCTGATCTCCTTTTAAAAATTGTGTGTAGCTGACACTTACTACGTGCGAGGCAACGCTTGATGAAATAGATACTATGCCTTCCATTTTACAAAGGGTGAAAATGGGTTCTGAAGTTCTGAGAGGTTAAAAAGTCCCTTTAAGCATACCCAGCTAGGAAGTGATAATTAGTCTTATGTTCCGTAAGTCCAAGCTGCTTCTCATATTGAGATTTTCTAGTTTGTCATTTCAAAATGTACCATAATAGAAGACAGATGGGATGAAAGACAGAAATTTTTTAATAGCACAGATAATGCTTTCCCTCGTGTGTAGTAGGTTCAAGTATCTTTTGCTGAACGAATTCAAACATGTGAAAATGAGCCCCATGCAAGTAAATGGAAAGGTAAACTGATAATGTTAAAATTGTAAAGACAAAAAAATGATTTGCAGAAAAATACAATAGTGAGGAAAGAAAAGCTGAATTTCCTCAATCAGGTTTTCCAGCTTATAACACAGGTCATAAAAATGGAATTCCACTTATGAAACCGGGAGCAGATTTGATATATAATATATGAAGTCCTAATAAAGGGAATTTTACTTGGGGCGTGCTGGAAGTTCTGAGGCTTTCATTCATTTCATCAACTAGTTTAGTTGTAACGCTGAGTGTTGATATGACAGTTTTGGAAGGTTTGCTCACTGTGTATTAGGAAGAATGATGTGGAGGGTCGGCACCCAAGACCACCCAAGACTTGAATCTGTTCCCCGGGAGGGCTCCCTCCTCAGGTTTATGACAATTGTCACTTGAGAAAACTCCAGTCCTGCAGCTAAGTGGTAACTGAAAGGGCAGAACAGCTGAGATCCCACTGTGAAAAGGGGCTAGGAAGGGAAATTCAGTGTCAAAGTCCAGGAATATGGGGACTTGGTGTGCCCAGTGATGGGACAGTCAGTGCTTGAGAGCTGGTGTCTGGTTACTGAGCTTTTTCATTAGCAAATTTATCCAGAAAATCAAAGGCACTGTCTTTTCGCACAGACTCACAGTTCCTCACTGACCTTTCCTTCCACAGTTCCCCTGTGTTCTTGAGATCCACAGCCTTTTGAAAGTTTACCTTCTCTGATTTCCCCTGGAATGCCGTCCCTCCCCCCCCCCATTTCTGCTTGTTTTCCTTTCCACTGAATGCCCAGGGAATCAGAGCTAGTTTTCATGAGTGTTACAAAGGACCCATCCCACGATAACATGATTCCCTGTCAAGGTATGCCCTCAATGGGACAGGAAAGCTTCATTTTTAGCTCTCCAACCTGTAGGTTTTTGTGTGTTTTGTAAACAATAATAATAGTAATGGTAATAATAAAAGGGGGGGAAGTCCTATTACAACCAGCATGAAAATGTCAGAGGTTGGCAGAGCAGGCTGCGTTTGTTTGTGTTTGAGAGCCAGTGAGATTGGTGGACGCGGCAAGCACGGTGCTGCCCTTGAGTGCTGTGTCCTCATCTGCTTTTAATGGTCTTATCAGCAGAGCAAAACTAATAAATCATGTGCTGCCAGCACAAGAACCAAGTGCTTTCCTCTGAGCCAGATGATTCCATTGTTTAGCTGGGCGACCTCAGAGAGGTTGTAAACATGGTACCACCTGTCAGTGAGAGGCATGCTCTTCTTATTTTGTTTTTGTTTTTTTAAGTGATTTATTCAGATGTAGTTTACATACCATAAAATTCACTCAACTTTAAGTGTAAAGTTCAATGATTATTTTCAGTAAATTTACCAAGTTGTGCAACCATCGCCACAATAGAATTTTAGAACATTTTCAGTACCCCCAAAGATCCCTGTGCCCACTTGCAGTCACCCTTTGTTCCTACCCCCTAAGCGCCAGGCAACCACTCATCTGTTTTCTGTCTCTATGTAGTTGCCTTGGCTGGACATTTTATATAAATGGAATCTCGAAATAGTGTTTTTTTGTGTCTGGCTTCTTTCACTCAACCTAATGCTTTTGAGATTTGTCCATGTTGTAGCATGTTGCTGAATAGTAATCCATTGTGTAGATTGGCCATACTGTGTTTAGCCATTCACCACTTGATGGGCGTTTGCATTGTTTCCACTTTTTGGCTATTCTGAACAATGCTCTCCTAATCTGTACCTAAAATGATGGGGTGGAAACGACTTGGGATTTGGAGTCAGGAGTCCCAGACTGCATCCTAGCTCTGGCATATACTACCTTGGTTAACTGTAAAAATGATTTCCTTATCTATAGAGTGGAGTTCATTAACTCCTTTCCTGTCCTCTCCTACAGCAATTGTAAGAATCAAGTGGGATGACGTATGTGAAATGCTTTGTGAACTGTAAAACACAGGACATGTGAAAGCCATTGTTATTGAAGTACTCTTGCTAGAACGTATTAAAATGAACTAGATTTCTCTCAAGATTCTTTCCATATTCATAGAACAAATGATCTGTAGGAAATAACTACCCTTTTCCTTCTATGGACTTGGGGTTCTCACCATTTTTCCGTTACCAAACCCTGTTATTTATAAAGGTTTTAAAATTATTCTACCTCTCTTAAATTTACTTGTATTTTAAACTCTATTTTTGATTGTCAAATAAAAGTCTTTTTTTCCTGTTGGAGAGAGGATCTTCAGATATCCTAGAATCACTATAGGAAGTTGGACTCTGTACAGTTGCAGTTCAAATTTAATCAGGTCAACCTCCAACTCATAGATTCAATTTCGCCTCTTGGGTACCTCAGGTGATTGTGAAGGTCAGGCCCCCAATAAGGGAGTTGGGGACAGAGTTGAGTCCAGTTGCGGGGCTTCCAATGAGTTAAAGTCTAAGCAAATATTTCCATCCTCCAGTCAAAGGTGATTAAAATTGTCACTTCATTGAAACAACATTAAACCAATTGGTGTAACTAGATCGTGAGGGCTATTCAAACATTCAGGAACATAGACTGCTGACTATTAAATGTCACGTCTAGTTATTTGACTTCCACAAAGCATGAAAAAGAGTTTCTCTGAGAAGCCAGTTCAGACTTTGCTTCAAACAGAAAGAACCGGATACTGGTATCTCACACCCACTCAATCCCCAAGTAAGTATCACATGTACCACCCTCCACACCTTCTACCTTATCCAACACTATGGGCTGCTTCCAAGAAGTTTTATCTTAAATCTCATTGGGACCTCCTGGGATGAAAGACTTCCAAGGCAAGAGAAATGGCTGTCTGTCGTTTACTAGAATCTGAAAGCACAGAATATGAGCAGCCATCCAGTGCCTCTGGTGGAATTCCCTGGTCAATCCGACATTAGAACTCAGGCATTCCCAGTGCCCAGATTCAAATTACTAGACTGTCTCCTTCCAAAAACAGCAAACCCCCAGACATCTTTAGCATTCCCTGAGATTACACAACACAGGCCATTGAGGTCAAATAAGTCTGTTCCTTCTACATATCTTCTCCCCTGAGAAGCCCTTTCTTCCCTTTTAACGACTGATGATTGGGGCTTTACTAAGCAACAGCAGATGTGGGGTTTTATGCGCTAGGGGCAATTCTCTGCTGTTTTCATTCTGTGCATTTTCTCAAGGTATTTACAGATGATAGTGAGATGCCATCTATATCTCTAACATTTTTTTTTTCATATTTTCCCATCTAAGCATGACAATCTTCAGACTTGTGCCATAAGACCAAGGTTCTTGAGGCTTGCAACTCTGGCACTGGCATGGCCACTATGTGACAATAATAATGAGAGCTTGAGTTTCACATGCACTTACTCTGTGTTAGATTTGGTATTTTTACACTTATCATGTCTCGTTCAAAATCAAGCAGCCAATAATTAGTGGAGCCTGGCTCAAACTAAGGCCAAAAATGTCTGTTTGACTACAAAGTATATGTTCTTACCTACTAAATTATATACAACTGTAGTAATACGCCACACTATAATGCATGCATGTATGTATGTATACTAGATGCAGATATGTCATATATATATGTGCATACATGTGTGTCTGAAAGTATGGATATATGCATGTGGTGTTTGATTTTGTCTCGTAACTAACTGGAAGCAGATTAGAGTTTTTTTGCATTCTAAATAATTTCTGATTGGAAGGTGCCTATATACATAAGAGTAATATGACTTGAACCTAAAATTTCGGTAAGAACGTCTAATAAAAGGTCAAGGTTTAAGTGTGTTCTCTATGTCATAAAAGACTCCACCTTTTTTGGGTAGTTTCCATGCTGTCTCACCCCTATGTACTGACTTTTCAAAAACCTGCATCAAAGGGAGTGTTACCTATGAATATTTGCTGTACCACATTTACACAATTGTTTTCACATCTTCTGCGTTGACATCTTATGCATGGAAACATGTCCTGTGATTATCTAAAATGATTAAACCATATTCTTCAGGAGGCACTTGTTTTAAATGTGCTTATGAAATTATTGTAAGTCAGAAATGGAAATACTATTTAAAGATCACCTACGGAAAAACTAAACAAAACACACACAAATGAGAAGCCATATCTGCTTCTTTCCAACCAGAGTCTCTGTATGACACAAACAAAATCCACAGTTACCAAAACAGCTATGATCATCTTGGCAGCCTGGGAAGATGTCATCAAAACTCTATCATGTTGATTAAACATGATAGTGGTTAAGCAGGCACCACTGTAGAATGTTTGGCTTCTCCTGAAGCTCACTGGGGAGGAGCAGCTGTTGCCCTCTCCCAGATAAAGTGACATATTCTAGGAGAAACAGAGTCCTAATTAGCTGTAAATTAATTCTCTTACCATCCAGCCCACCCCAAAACAAAAACACTGCTAGAAAATTTCAAAATGTGATAAGAAAAAGATCAAATCCATTTTGGATATAGTGATTGCCTCAGTTTCATAGAATATATTTTTCTCCTGCTTCACAAGTACCAAAAGAGCCACTTTCAACCCATAGCCTGTGCAGTGAATTCATATCCTTACATTCAAGTGTTTCTTGAATATATTTACATAAAACACATTAAAGACAATGTCAAACTTTTGTGTACTAGAGTTTATTTAATATCTGAAGTATCCTGAATGTATTTATACAGTAATACACTAAATATCAAAGTTTTAGTTTATTTAATATCTGAAGTATCATATGGCACACTTACATCCTTATTTTTAAAATTTATTTAGAGCAATGTTTATAGGTAACAATGTATTTTAGCCACAAGTAGGAGAGCAACAGAGGAATCACGAAATCCCATACACAAAACATTATAGTTCTACTTAAATACATTAGAGCTTAATCTATAGGAAAATATATTCTTTAAGGAATAAAAGCTGTTAAAACTATAGCTCTAATTATACAGGTTATTTTTCATACCTATAACTAGAGCTAAATACAATTTGAAAAGTTCATAAACCAGTGAGGTATTACTATTGAAAGAATACAATAACCCTTAAGATAAAAATAAGAAAAATCTAAGAAGAATGAGTCTAAGTAATTACATTATAAAGCTATATAACCAATTCAGAGACTCAAAACTATCATTTTACCATGAGGTCACTGATTACTTTTGTCTGGGTCTCATATGACATTCGCTCCTTCAGTATATTCAACAAGTAATTTTTGCACTTTCTCTATGCTCTTAGGGAATGTGTTTGGCCCTAAGAAAACACTGCAAAACAAATCAGACATAAACCCTGCCCTCATAGAGCTTACAGTCTAGCGGGGCAGACAGATGGGGAACATAGGCTCCTGTAATACAGCATGAGAAGTGCAGTTCTGGGGCCTCCCATCCTAGAGGAAAGAACATTTAAACTGAGACCTGTAGGATAAAGGATGGAGGGAGGAAGAAGGAGACGGAAAGAGGATTCCAGGCAGAAAAAGAAGAACATGCAAAAACCCTGAGGTGCAAGAGAGTATGGTTTCTTCTATAACAGTGGTTCCCAAATAAAAGACCTCAGAGACTTGTTGGGCCAGAATGAAATTTTCACTCATCAATGGGGAAATGAAGACCAAACTTTAAGTCTTTTCAAAGCGAAAGTCCTTCAATTTTTTTTTTAGATTTTTTAAACATTTTATTTATTTATGTATTTATTTATTTATTGGCTGTGCTGTGCGGCATACAGGGTTCTTAGTTCCCCAACCAGGGAACGAACCCGTGACCCCTGCAGTGGAAGCTTGGAGTCCTAACCACTGGACTGCCAGGGAATTCCCCTAAAGTCATTCAATTTTAATAACTGAGTTTAAGGCAGCCCCATTTTCTGGCATTAAAATGACCCCTCTTTTATGAAATGACAGTGATAAATAGACGACCCTATTTTTAAAATTACTAAAAACTACTAACATATAAAATCGAAAAATCTGGGAATCACTGTTCAAAGAATAAACTTCTAAAAGGTGTTTAACATGGTTAAAGAGGACGGATAAGGGAGATATCAAGAGATAAGGCTAAGGAGGAAGGCAGGGAGTTAGATCATGAAGGGCCATGGAAGAATTTTGGACTTTACCTAAGAGCAATGAGAATGATTTTAAGAGGGGAGTGAAACTTGCTTACATTTGTAAAAGATTACTCTGGGATGTTATGTGTAGAATGTGTGTTAGATGAGGCAAGATAGCAGGGAGAAGGACCAGTTGGGTAGCACTACAGTGTCCCAGGAAGAAAGGAGATAATAGCTGGTATTTGGGCTGAGTTAGTGAAACTGAGTAGAAGATGACTTCATGAAATAAATTTACCAGGACTTGGTGATTTGTTATATTGGGTAAAGAAAATGGGATGGTCAAGGTTGATGTCCAGGCTTTTGACTTGGGAAACTGAATTGATAATTGGGTTAACTATTGAGCTAGAGATGGTAAGAGAAGGAGCCTTTTTGTGGAGGAAGACGATGAGTTCATTTTGGGACATGCTGAATTTGAGGTATCTTTGTATTCAAAGGTCCTTTAGGCCAATTGTCTACACAGGTCTCAAGCACGTGAGAGAAAGCTGAACTTCGGATATAAATTTTACATTTGACAGCATGTAGATAGTAAACGAAACCATGGACATGGATGAAATTTCCCAGAGAACTTAGCATAAAAAAAGGGGACTTAAGACGTATTACTAAAGATTTGGCAGGAGATGAGCAATGCAGAAAGAAGCCAGAGACAGAGCGGCCAGAGGGGTGGGGAGAGAGCCAAGAGAGCAAGGTATCCAGAGAACTGTTTCCTGGAGGGAGCAGGCAATCAGTCAGTTGCTGCAGGAATCAGTTGAAAGGACTGAAGGATGCTCATTGAAAGTAGCAACAAGCAAGTTGTTAAGGACCTTGAGAAGGGCAGTGCAAGGAGCAGAAGCCAGATTACAGTGAGTGAATCTGCAGACAGGAAAGAGCTCTTTTACGCCGTGTGGCGATAAAAGAAAGGAGAGAATGGGGCAGCAAATGGCTGGCGATGTGGGTTTGAGAAAGTGGTTCTTTGTTTTATAAACATAGGAGAGACTTGCTCATGGATATTGTGGGAGCCACTTGATAAGGAGAGTTTGAAGACTTATTGCAAGTGAAGACAATCAATAGAAATTCAAATACAAAATATTGACTAGCTTTAAAAAATCACAATGTAAAAGGTCCTTAGAGATGTAAAATATGGTGCTTCCAAAAGAACCCAGGATCCAGTTATAAAATTGTCAGTGGATTTAAATGCACATAAGGGTGTAAAATGGTTCCAAGGAATTCTCTGAAGGAATCTCATTTAAACACATTTTTTAAATCACATTTAAAAATATTATTTTAAATTATGGCAATTTTAGCCCTTGTCCATAGAGATCATACTCTTTAAATAATATGTATCTTTGAATAGTTGGTGGCAGAGAGAGCTTCTCCATTGAGGCTGGCTGGCAGAGTTGCTGGAGTCCCATAAGTCTTCGAATTCTTAACCTACATAAATGCTTTAAGGAGCAGGGATTCTCTAAAGTGAGTGGGGAAAACAAGCAAAAAATAAAAACAGTATTAATGGATGAACCCGTAAGATACAGACTGTTTTAGAATAATATTAATAGTGTCATTCTAAAAAACAGGCATGCACATGTTAGCAACTGGTGACTTCAAGTAAAATTCAAATTGCAATTAAGCCTTCCAGACCATTCCTCTAGAATGTAAGCTCCATGAAGGCAGACGTTTAGTCTGCCTCTGTGTCAGAAAGAGAGTCTGGCTCCTACAGGGTGTTCAACTACAATACGTTAAATGAATGAATGGACTTGATTAAAGAAAGCAAATGCTCACATCTCCTTCTATTTATTTTTTAGAACTGAGTATTTGAAAGATGTATTTCTTTACCTCCGCTCTCTCCTACCAATCTTTCTGATGAATAGTTATCTGTGAAACATCTGATACAAATGATTCCGTATATCCATTATTCAATCTTAGGTTTGTTTCAGTGTCTGATACCTAAACATTTTATATTTTCCAAAAAATCTACTAATGTTATTCAAATAGCTGATGTTAACCTTTATTTTCAACTCTTACTTTATCTCTAGTACCTTTATCTATAGTATAATTACAGTACCGATATATTCTCCAGCAACATGAGCTAGTGAAAAGGCAGCATTGCACACAGACTTAGTTGTGGGCTCTGGACTCAGTCGGCTTGGATTAAAATCCTGGCTCTGCCACTTCGTATTTGTGTGATCTTGGACAAGTTATTTAACCTCTGTGGTCTCAGTATTCTCACCTGGGAAATGTGGATAACCCTACCTTACAGGGTTGTTAAAAGATCGAACAAATTAATTCATGTAAAGTATTAGAAAAGTGCTTGGTACATTGTAATCATTCAATAATGTGAACGATCTCTCAATTCAATAATCAAAGAGCACATTTCTGTTCTATTTGAGATTATAAACATTCAAATTATCTTGAAAAAATTAAAACAGTGTTTTTGAAAAACCATTGAGGCAAAGTTATTGTTACCAAAATAGGCAGAATAAACCCATCTTTTTAAAAAAATTACCATTTTATTTTTTTCCCTAACAAAGCCTCTGCCCTACGTATACCTGGAGGAATCCTGACATCCAGTGGTTAACCATACTTATAGCAATCAACTGACTTAAGCTCTAGTTGCAATGATGTGTGACTGAAACAGTAAAAACCTTCCTGGTCTTATTCTTACTTGGATTGCTTTTCTAAAGTCATAAGAATTGGTCATTCTTTTGCAATACAAACACATGGACAATGAATTACCAATTAGAAGCAGAACCTGTTCTATGACAGGAAGCACAGTGGTATTGGAGGAAGAGCCTGTGTTTTGACGTGAGACAGACCTAAGAGTTCAAATCCTTGCTTTGTTATTTTCTGTCTATAACTCTGGGAAATGAATTTATCTAAGCCTTAGGGTTTTTTCCTTTACAATCTCCAAAATATTTTAACTCCTCTATTGTAAAATAAAATATAGATAAAGCCACTGCACAAACATACAGTTTCTTAAGTTATTATAAGTCATTATCGGGTGAACATCTTTAATCATTTCCCAGGTCATGAACAGAAGAACTTCTCCAGCCATAACAGAATTTTCTGTTTAATGCTCGTTACTGGTCCTATGTCATTATCTCTTTAGTTATTTTGGTTTGTCTGAAGCTTATTTTTTAGTAGATTCTTGAGAAGGTGATCAGAAGAGTAATATTGTTTAAGATAATCTGAATTTTTCCCTTATAAGTCACTTGTTCTTTTTACCTACATGACCAAAGGGTATAGTAATTTGTAATTTTCAGCTTCAAATCTTTTTTTATTACAGAAAGTTTTTCACAATACACGTTTTTGTATTTGTTCTGTTCCTTTGATTTGGTTTTCTTTTTCTTTAGCTGTCTTCAAAACTGTCCCTGTCTTTCAAATCCTTTTATATATCCCTTTATTTCCACTTTATTTTTAAAATTTTCTTTAATTTCATCTTCTATTTCTCCTAAGTCATTATCTATTGCATTATTAGCTCTTGCTTTCATTCCAGTTCAGTCTTTATATTTGAAATTAATTTTTTGTTTTTCATTCTAATTCCTTCCTCAGTACTGTTACCTCATTTCTGAATTTTTCTAATACTGACTTGTGTTGTTCTTTCATGTCTTGTGTCATTTTCCTTATGCTTTTTAGCTTGTTTTGAAACAGAGGGTTTCAATTTTAATCTGTTCTGAGGGCATGTTTTTCTGGTGTGCTTTTGTTGTCTGTGAGGATGTTATTCTGTTCCTCTTTCTATTTTTTCTTATAATAAATTTATATGGAATTTGACTGGGATATTTCCTGTTGTTCATTTTCATGTGAATTTAGTTTTCCTGACTTTCTAGAAGGATGCTTGGGTCAAGATAGCTCTTCTAACTTTACAGAGCTCCCTATTCTGCTGTCTTCTTGCATTGATCCAGAATATGGTGGTTGCTCCCTGAGGTTTCCTGATTCTGTTTGTCGCCCCCATGTTTATGTGGACTCTCACGTCTCTGTCCTGCTTGATTTTGACTTCACTCCCAGTGTGTGCCTTGGTTCAGAAGGGGAACTAGTTTCAAGAATTTATAGGGCCCAGAATATTTTGTAATTTCCCTTTAGGCTTAGTTTTTTATTTATAAAAATTAACAATGGTAACGCAACTCTACCAGTTGGGGGGATTCATGACATACTTTACATATACATTTCAGATACTTCATGTAACCTTACCATAATAAAAATAACATAAAATACTAATAATTTAGTTTTTAAAATAGCTAAATTTACAAGTGTTTTTAATGCTGTAGGCTTTATGCTAAACCACTTACGTGCATCATCTCTTTAAATCCCGACAACAACCTTATGAGGTGAATACTATGCTAGCCCCATTTTGCGGTGGGAAAACCTTGTCATAAAAAGGATAAGTAACTTGCTCAAAGTCACACAACTAGTATGACTATCTTGGTCTTTTTACAGGAAATAAAAAATTCCCCTCCCCTCAATGAAACAAAAATGATGCAATAAATTGTTGCTTGTTTCCATTAAAATATCAGCCCCGAATGACGTATGCACTATATGACCGAGCCATCCTACACCTAGGCAAGGCCAGAGTTCCATGCCATTCGAGGTCTATCTGACCCCAGAGGTCGATTTCTAGGCTCACGATACTATATGATTCATCAGATTCTCTAAGGTTCCTGTTTCAGTTGCCACAAAGTCTCTTGTACCGTCCAACTCATTCCAGTGGAAGCGCCATGTGAGGAAAATCCAAGCTTACCTCCAAATCTGCATTCAGTTGAACTATCACTCTTTCTAGCCCATCAAAGTCTCCATCCTTCCTCCAATTTACGTCTCTTGCTACCATAGTCAAAATGATCCAAATTCAGATTATATATTTTAATGTATGAGACTCTGATGGAAACAAAGTGCTTAGATGAAAACCACTGTATTGCCCATTTCTTTTTATAGAACTTTATACCTAACAAATATGGCATGTGAATCAGCTCAGCGTTTCAGTTTCATCTCCTTGACTATAAAATATAATCTACTAATTTGCATAAAATTTGGCTGATCCTGAAGACTAGGCTGTCATGGTTTTTCACATTTAAACTTGATTTAGGTGTATTAAGAGAGCCAGAATATTTAAATGTAATGCCAAGTTCTATGATGCGTCCTCGGGCTCTATAAAGTGATGTCCATGTAGGTTTTGAAAGTTCATTTTTCCAAACTCATATTTTGAAGGAGAAAACCTTTCCAGCTTATGATTTTTTTTTCTAGTTTCTATTTGAATTTGGAGTGATTTTAGATGTACTTTTATTGAAACTTTTGTAATATGATTCACTTTTATGATTATAAGTAAACTTTAACCTAGAGAACACAAAATGGTCTGCTTGTAATACATACTTTTGATGGTAGGAATTTGTCAATAAAGACCCAGAAGAGAGCGTATCAAAAAGGATCATTCTAATTCATTCCATTCATTCATTTACTCAATATTTATTGAGTATTTACTGCTTACTAGGCATTATGTTAAGTCTTGAGAATACGAAAATAAACAAAACAGATCCCTGCCCACATGGAGATTACAGTCTATATACTTTATGATATTATAGAAGTTAACTTTTAAAAAGTGAGTTCTAGTCAGAATATAATATAGTAATAGTATTACTCATTATGCAATTAAAGAGTTGGAAATTATCAAGAAAAGCAAAAAATTAGTATCTTATATCAGAAGAAGTATTAAGGATGATTTGAAAAAACAGATAATTCTGAAAACAAAGTAGCTATGAAAAAGTATCAAAAATGACATTAAGAAATTTCCCCTAAATACAATCTCCATAAAAATTTTGTAGGAAAAACTTTTGCTTTTACCTAGTCTTTGACGGATTTCTGGCCATTCTCTCTGTACTTCTAGTGCAGATTTCAGTTTAACACACAGAGGAATATAATCCATGTAATCCATTAATACACGAATAACGCGGCCTACCAAGTGTTTCATCCAAGGAACTGTAATAAACTCACAGAACTGAGAGAAGTGATAAAATTGAATTTAGTAGTACTTTTAATATACTATATACATAAACACTTAATTTTGTTCTGAAATATTATCTGTCTTTTTACAGGAAATAAAAGTTCCCTCCTTGTAATGAACAAAAAAAGAAAACGGTTTGCTTGTTTCTGTGAAACTATGAGCCCTGAAGCACGCGTGGCTCTGATGTGATTGTATTCAGCACGATGTGGAAGAATCATGCTTCTTTCCATGCTTCTAGCCCCAACGTTCCACCAAATAAGCATAAATTATTGATATATTTTCCCACATTCTTCAACATTCGGTTTCCAATTCAAGAAAAATACACACTTTTTTTTCTTTGCCTAGTTTTATGCTTATTTCCCCATATCACTGCAAACAAAAACTCAAGAACAAGAAAAATATAAAAGTTGGAGTTGATTTTTCTTTTCTTCTAACATCCCTAATGAGCAAACGTTAGGATGATGACCCAATATGAAGACGAGAAGGATGTAACTCACCGGGTTATCTTTTACGACACAAGACATCCATCTCGGCAGTACCTCTTCCTCTATCTCTGACCATACAGTAGCATTTCCAAAGATGTCCCCGTGCATGCAGTCAAAGCACATCTCCGCTTGATAGCCGTTATTCAGCAACAGCCTGAGCATTACCTCGTCATTTAGGGCATACTGAATGGCACTGGGGAAATGAGTGTCATTCACATGCCTGAAATAACAATTGACATCAGCTCCATGGGCAAGAAGCAGCCTGACAATTTCATGATTGTTGGCCCTCACTGCCACAAGAAGACAGTTGAGGGGATCTAAGTTTGGGTCTGCACCTGCAGCCAGGAGGACTTCTATGCAGTGGATATCATTATTGCAAACAGCGAAATAGAGGGCAGTCTTCCGTTCATCATCATAGCTCTTGGAAATGTGGTCAGCAAGCAGCGTATTGACATCAAAGCCATTTTCAATAAGCAGTTCTAGGCACTGTGCATTTTGTCCATCTGTTGCTGAGTGAATTGGCGTTAGCCCACTTTTCTGGATTGCATGTTTGGATGTTACTGGAATAAGATATTTCAGTGCACTAAAAAAAATCAAATATCCACATGGCATGAAGAAAATCAAGAAATTAAATAAACCAGCTTCCTCACTAGACAAGTGAATGCAATTTACTTAGTTTCCTTTATTTTCTCTAGATAACCTTACACAAAAATATTTAATCTTTGTCCACTGACTTACTACTTTTCAGTTTAGTGTAATTTTGTTTAGTTTTGATTTAGCTTCCCAGGCTAAATATTCCTGGGGAAAATACTGGATCTTATATATTTGGTCCTAGAATTGTAATTATTCAGGAACCCTCCCCATCTTTCAGTTCTTCTCTGAACAGCATAATATCTATAATCAACCAATGCTATGTAACGAAAAAAATATAATAGGAAAGTAAGTCCATTTGATGCCATAGAAAAATGCTTCACACTCTTGACCATTAGAACATAGAGTCACAGGAAGTTAGAGATGGAAGTGACCTTGAGCATCACTGAGTTCAACCCCTTTATTATCAGCAGAGCCATATGAAGTCTTGAGAAGTGAAATGACTTGTCCAAGGTCACATAGATGTAGGGCAATGACTACAATTTAGGCCTCTTGAATTCTCATTTGTTACTCCCCTTTCACTGCTTCCTGAGCAATGTATGCTTTAATATTGGCCATGTACACCCTGTCTGCTTACTTGAAATTGAATTATTGGCAACAAGAAGAGCCTTTGTTGTTCCATCAACCTTACATCAGTTCAACCGAGACAACTAACCACAGCTTATGTTTCAAAGAACCTGTGACAAATAGCTGTGAATTTCACACTTGACTGATGAACTAGAGAAGTATGAGAGCCACAGGCAAGGATAAGTTGATCTCTTGTGCCTAATTCAGAGCTACCATGTGTGAATTTATGAACTTTAACAATGTGTCACTTAGTGCCAATTACGTGTCATTGGCTACTTAACTTAGCCAATGTCACCACTGAAATTGTGATAAAGCCTAATGATTTCAACGTTTTTGAACTTATGAAATATACTTAATTGCCTAAAACCATCCTTTCATGGTGGGTAGTTTAATATAATGATTATAGATTTCTATTGATATGTTGGCGGTGATAAAGATTAGAGTAACACAAACTTTAATCCTTTGCCAAGGACAAAATTTTTAGAAACCTGTAGCCATCTGTTAAACGTATTTAAAAAAACAAAAAGGCACATTTGGGCGGCTTGTGCAGAATTCTCACTTATAACTTACTTTCTTCTAAAAGAAAATATCTTTTCATTTTAAAAGTAGTATAAATTCAATGTGGAAATTTTTTAAAGTAAAAGAATATAAAAAGAATGGGGAAAATCAAACAAATATATAGACATACAAAACTTGTGAACATTTTGCCTTTTTCTTTTTGGATTTTGGGAGGTGTATAGATAGATTTGGGATTATACCATATATACAAGCTTGTGTTTTTCCACTTGAAATGATCATGCTATGATTTATTACTCACAGATAATGTCCCTCGTAGGCAGCTCGGTGTATAGGAAGATGCCCTGCTCTGTTAGGTATGTTTCCACTGCCTCCATATTCCAGCAGGAGGGAGACGCAGTCAGGGTTGCCCCCTCCTGCTGCCTCAAACAACACTGACGCCCCGTCATCCGCCAAAGCAAGCACATCCCCTCCTGGGGGTATAAAACATGCGGCATAGTGATAGCTGGACAGACTGTCAAGATAATCTCCTTAAAAATAACCTGTTGTTTTCCTTTCTGGTTAGGACTTAAAAGTATAAAATTAAGAACACCCGTGTTCTCGGTCTTTTCAATAAACAATCATGCAGCGTGTTTCATTCTATTCGAAAATCTTTCTGTCATAAGAACATCTGAGAAATCAAGTCAATTCCCACGATAAGCAAAGGCTCCCCCAAAAAGGTACAGTTAGACTTTTAAAGACAGCAGTTAACACTCGATTTCAATAAATATTTATCAACTGTCTTCTGTGTGCAAACACCATGTGTGACCCAGCAGAAGATGCTAAGATAAATAAATCTGACTATCTTAAGTGGCTCTGAGGTGAAATGAGACAAAATATCATCAAAGAACACAAACTGTATAATATTCAAGTGACGTCAGGACCAGAAGGCACGATGTAGGGGAAAGTGGTCTGTCTGTATTGTGGTTTTGTTGCTGACTGTGAGAGTTTGGGCCAAGCTATTTACTTCTGTGAACTTCCAACTCCTCATCTGTAAACCAGAGTAATACAGCTTATTTCATAGGGTTTATTTGATAATTAAATGAAGTTGCATTTGGGGGCGCCTCAAAAATGTGAGTCTTTTCCCCGCAGAGGATAATGTTGTCCTAGCCTTTATTTACAGATGAGGAAACTGAGACCCAGGTGCTTAAGTAACTAGGCGAGAGTCAGACAACGGGTAGGTGGCAGAAACCAGTTTAAGAAGTCGGTATCTTAATTCCTGGTTCAGTTGTTGTATAAAGCACTTGGAGGTTTCAAAGGAGGACAACATCACACTCTGTTGGGAAGGATTAGGAAAGTCTTCAGGGAGGAGGTGTCTCAAGACACTAACTTTGAATTGTGTTGGAGGGTATTCCAGATGAGGACAAGGACCTGACCCAAACCCAGAAAGAATGAATGCAAGGTATGTTTGGGAATATTGCTAGGCTACTTAACCGGAGTACAGGATACATATTAGGAGTAGTGAGAGATAAACCTGGAAAAACAATTCAGGATGGTGCAGTGGGGACCTGAGCATGATTCAGTGGGCAGTGTGGAGCCACTGAGGATTTTCTGAATAGTTTATTCTACTGTAGCTGACCTTTAGGGAGAGGAGCTAAGTTGTAGTATACAGTATGGATTCTCAGATGGAGAGACTGGAAACCAGGAAAATGGTTAGGAACCAATTACACTGGTCCAGGGAAGATGGGAGGATGCAGACGAGAGGGTTTGCCAAGGTGAGAACAGGTGAGAGAGAGGGTTGCTGTAGCACACGGCAAATGACCATATTTGAAACAGAAGGTGATGGGGGAATTAGAGATAAATCTAAGCTCTCAGTCTTGGCTGAGAGAAATTATTGAAAGTGTGAAAGAAGAGGAATTCAATTTAGGAGAAGATGAGTGTGAGACCTTGGTGAGCCATCTATGTGAAAACTGGGAGCAATCAGGGCCAGGCACTCAGATTTGTAGGTCCCCGTGCATAGGGTTCAAGTGAGTTGTGAAATAAGGGTCTATTGACGAGGCTATCGAGGGATGGGACAAAAGCTTGATGCCCAGATACATTCAGGAGAGGAAGGGGAGCCAGTGAGAAGTGGAGAAAAGGAGATCCAAGAGGCAGGAGAAAAGTCAGCAACATGCAATTCCTTTCTACGTACCTTTGTGGATCAGGTGTTCCAACACATCACAGTGACCATACTCGGCCGCAACACCTAACGGGGTGACTCCAAATCTGTCTCTTAGGTGGACATTGCCTCTGTGGCTTAGTAGTAGAGCTATTATATCTTTGCGGCCTTGTTTGGCTGCTTCATGCATTGCTGACCATTGCTTGACACAGGGCTGGTCAAGGCTGGTGTGGTGTTGAAGCAGGACAGACACCATGTCATAGGAGCCCTTTTTTACAGCTTGAAGATGATTTTAGAAAGAATAGTCAGTGGTAGGCATATAACACGAATACCTTACATGGCATTAAACTAATTACCTGATTTAATATCAAAAGAGATATTAGTGATTTCTTTTCTTGTATTTTTCATACCCCTTCTATTTCACATACCAAATTCCTATTGTGGAGTGTAAGCATGCAAGATGATACTGCCTTTTCTTTAAGACCCTGACCTGAGGATGGGTAAGAGTTTCATGGAAAACAGGATGCCTATCACTAAGGAAGCTGTGTGTACTCTTTCTAAACTTCTGTTGCTTCATCAACAAAGTCAAAATAACATCAACTTTTGTATAAGTTAAATAAATTAATTAATGTATGTGAAATGCTTAGTATATACTAGGAGCTCAATAAATGATAACCATTATTACTATAATTTCATCAATTCTAGGATCATGGAGCCACATGTGTAAATAATGTTTATCAAGTTTTTCTCCCTCTAGAAAGAGTTTTTTCCCCACCAAAGCCAGCAGTAAATATTAAATAAACTTCTTTTTCCCATACTCTTATGAGAGGTTAGCAATAGGAATATTTAGAATCCAGATAGGTCAGTTGTTCTTTTTTATAGGTGAAGTACGTGACAGCTAATGCACTACGTTTTCCGAGGTTCACTAAATCAGATGTCTCTCTCCCTCTCTGTTTTTTTCTAATAGCTGAAATTACACTGTTAAAAGTTTTTTCCCCTTCGGATTGTTAACGGATTGTCCCAGTTTAGATAGAAATACTTCTCAAAGATGTAATGCATTTTCCTCTTATCAGTAAAGTAAAATCTTAATAAGAAACAGAGCAGGACGAGTGCTACTCTCTAACACTCATTCATTCGTTCATTCATCCTTTCATGCAGTTAATACGCACTGGCTATATGAAAGGCACTGAGTTAGGCACTGTGGACAACAGGAAAAAGACAGACGTAGTTCTCCCTCGTGGAATTTACAGCCTGGGGAAGACGCCTACACTGTCTTCTGTTTGAAGAGAGACTCAGAGTCTGGGCCTTTGCTGGGAAAGGCAGGAGGACATGTAGGGCCACACTGAACATCCTGGGCAGCTAGGAGGCAGAATCCAGAAAGGCTCGGAGGCCAAGGCAAGGGAAAGGGCTCCAAAAGGCATAAAAGAAGGATGAAGACAAACTTTGCCTATTTCATTTGGAGGCAGGCAAGCCATCAGGCAGTGAGATTTCAGTTTTTCTCCTGCTCACTGTCTGAAGCAGAGTCTGCTGACAAATGCCTTTCTCTGAATCACCCACCTGCCACTGGCAGCTCTAATTACAGTGAATTACCTCATCCTAGCTGGTGCTCTTGCAAAGCAAACATCAATAAGTTAAACAAACTAAGAGATAATGTGTCCTCATTTATCTTCTTGCTCCTATTCCATTTTTTCTACTTAGAAAAAATGTATTAAAATAATGAACCTCTTCCCTCATGATCTGTTTTCCTTTTGTCTGACTCAGGGAACATGTTGATTAGAGATATTGGCCTTTTTTTCAAGAAAATAACAGCATATATAAGCCATATTCAACTTAAAATAATTAAAAAATAATTAAAACTTTGCTTGCAGTTTAATTTTTGGAACTAAGAATACATTTTATTTCTCATAGAAATAATAATCAAAATCATGGGGAACCCCTTCCAAGCTAACCCATGAAGACATTCTTAACAAATAATTGGCTAAAATAATGAAAACTAACAAGGTACAGAATTTGTGTAATGTAGCTAAGTAAAATACAAATTAAATAATTTATGAAGTAAAAAATATATTTCATATATATGTATCTTTATATGCTTAGAGGAAAGCAAGCCTCCGTTGAAGAGTTAGGGAATTAGAGAATTTTGCATTGGTTATAGGCAGTATTGAACACTTTATAGTTTGCTGGCACTTTTCTTTTTAAAAAAAATTCTGTCATTTTCTTTCTGCATATATGTGTTTTGCTCATATAATTTACTTAATATCGGCAGTGAGTTATCTTCTGACTCACATGACATACCAATAGAGAAGAGATTATGTTTTGCAGTATCTTGACAAGGATTGGAAGATTGAAAGAGGAGATGGAGTAAAGAGGATATGTATTGATCTGTGAGAAAGAACATGTCTGAAGTAAAATTGACTGAATTGTAAATGGCATAACGTTCTCGGAAAATGGAGGGCAGTGGAACTGAGATGTTGTGCCAGACTGTTCCCTCGGCTTCCTCTGTACCCTGGGACCCACTGGCCAGGATAATCTTGTGGCTATCCTACTGGAGAAAGGCTACACCAGGTTCAGAGGGATGGGTAGAGAGGGGGCAAAGAACAGTTAATAACTGTCAGATCATCACAAATCAGATATCTACACTCAGCAAGTAACTGTATAACATGACTGTAATACATCTAAGTACCATAAGTAAGGGCCAGGTGGCTGATGGGGAAGAAGGGCCCTGGAGGGACCAAAAGTGATTTTTTTTTTTCCAATCTGAGGAGTATTCCATAAATAAAGACAAAGATAATGGTGGCAGGTTAAGACAAATAAAAATGGCATTGCGCATCAAAATTTTTTTAAAAAACAGCACTTTTTTCTCTTATCTCTCCTTTATATGTTAATGGACTGTAAGCAGCCAATTTCAAAGTAGCCCAAAAATTCAAGAAAAAACTGAGAAAGTGCCATGGATGATTCATTTTCCTCTGAACCTAAAAAGACTTGACATAGATTCCACAGCGAATGTCCTGAAGAAGGTAACCCAAGGAGAGTCCCTATTCTCCAGAAATGTGGATGATAGGGACATAAGTGAACACCTCCATAATATTTCCTTCATGAGACTTTGGTTTTATCTTTGATGTTACCAGCTGGTTTTTAAAAATATTATTTCCAAATGTTAATTCTATTTTGACTCTGATAACTCAACGATCAAGTCCCTTTCCCACACTTTAGTTATTTCTAGAGTAGAGAGATCAATAATTGAGGCTTTGAAATGCATATAAATAAATACTTAACGCTCTGCTGTGGGCATTAAGCAGTAAAGAAAAATTTAAATGAAACAAAAAGAAAACAAATGAGTGATAATCATGACTTAGTTGTCCCTTAAGAACATGAGTGGATTGAGAATAGCAAGTAGAGAATAATTGTATATTTGCAAAGTGAGATAGTATACAAACTCTGGAAAAGTGTATCTTTTTTGCAGAAATCAAAGACTATCTATAGAAACACCAACAAATACATGCAAATTCTCCATGGTATATGCCTTTACAAAAATAATAGATCACACTAATAGTGGTGAAACAACCAGAGGTGATATTCCATTTAGTATCTGTCCCTGCTCAGGAAAAGAGTTCCATTCATTTATGAAAAGCACCATGTTTCTGTGACATAAAGGCTGGTAACATGTATGCAGAGAAAAATCATCTCTTCCTCAGTACTTGTGTTTCCCCTTTTCCTCGAGCAAGAGAAGCTCCCAAGTTTTAGCTGTTCACAGTCTATCCAGGTAGAGACTAAATATCCCGGCTTCCCTGGCACCTAAGTGTGGCTATGTGACAAAATCTGAACAACATGGTATGAACAGAAGTGCTGTGTACAATGTCTAGGTCATCTTCTTAGAGGCCAACATGCTTTCCCGAGGCTGCCTCTTTCCTCCCCCCCTGCTGGCTGGAAAATGTAACATCTGAAAGTCTTGTGTAAAGGAGGCATAGCCCCCCTGCCAACCCTAGGCCACTCACTTCTGAAATGTTGTTGAGAGAGGAATGAACTTCTTTCTTTTGAAGTCATTGCTGTTTGTTTGTGTTGTGTGTCTGTGTTTGTTTGTTTGTTTTGTTATGGAAGTTTTACCTCTACCCTAACTATAATAATTAGTTTGTCCAATTTAATCTGAATTTGGGAAGGCTGGAAGCTCTGACACAGGGCAAGAGTAAGTAAGGAATCAGATCAGAACGTGCCCACGCTGTGGTGACACTGTTCATTTAACAATTTTGTCCAGGGGCGAAGGCTTGCCTGGGAGATTTTCCCTCCCCTGTCCGCTGACGATCCCCTTTACATCCCCCCGAGTCACAACTCAAGAGCAACTTTCTCTCTGGAAGCTTCACAGTTTCACTGCTTTCTTATTTCCCCAATTTACTTTGAATATACACCTTTGTTATAGCATGTATTAACACTAATATTGTATTTCAATCATATCTAGACTCTCCTACTAGACCCTTTGAGAGGAAGACGATCATAACATTCGTCTTTCTATCCATGCTGTCCAGCACATGCTGGCTTACAGTGACTTTTCAGTAAACATTGGTTGCACTGATGTTGTTGAATTAGTGTTGTCAAATGTAAATACTTTACTGATGTTCAACTTGTCTAAGTTTTCTGTTACTGATATTCGAGTTGTTACTGATATTCAGGTTGTTACTGATATTCAGGTTGTTTAAAAAATTTTAGTGATTTTTAGTGTGGACAGGAGCTGTGGTATTGTTTCCTCGCTGTGCCCACAGCTCGTGATGCTTTATTTGCTTCCTCTGTGACTGCTGGGGCACAATCTCAAGGCTTCTCCCTCTCCTCCTGCCACGCTTACACTATTTCGTAACGTCTCTCTTCTCCTGAGCGTCTACCATGTGGCAAGAGTTTTACATATTTATATTTTTCTCTAATTTTTTATAACAGTTCTGCATGGTGGTGCTGTATTTCCATTTTATGCTGGAGGAAACTGCGGTCCATGACTACAATCTCACAGCTAGAATTAACATTCACATAACAATACTGTATTGTATATTTGAAAGTTGCTAAGAGAGTAGATCTTAAAAGTTCTTGGGGTTTCCCTGGTGGCACAGTGGTTAAGAATTCACCTGCCAACGCGAGGGACACGGGTTCGAGCCCTGGTCCCGGAAGATCCCACATGTCACGGAGCAACTAAGCCCACGCACCACAACTACTGAGCCTGTGCTCTAGAGCCCACGAGCCATAACTTCTGAGCCCGAGCACCACAACTACTGAAGCCCGCGAGCCTAGAGCCCGTGCTCCACAGCAAGAAAAGCCACCGCAATGAGAAGCCCATGCACCGCAACGAAGAGTAGCCTCCGCTCGCTGCAACTACAGAAAGCCCGTGAGCAACAACGAAGACCCAGCGCAGCCAAAAATAAAATAAATAAAATAAATAAATTAAAAAAGAAAAAGTTCTCAACACAAGAAAAAACAATGTGTAACTGTGAAGTGATGTATGTTGACTAAGCTTTTTGTAGTAATCATTTCATGATATAGACATATATCAAATCATGTTGTATACCTTAAACTAATACCATGTTATATGTCAATTATATCTCAATAAAATGGGGGGGAAAATAAATCCAAGGATCTCAGGTGCCAAAGCCGAAACCCTTACTCCACACCTATGTCCCTAAGAGAAGGAAAGGTTATCTTTGGTCATTTGTAGTTAATCTCATCTCTCTCTGCTTCTACAAACAGACCTGCTAATTCTTATCTGTCAACAAGCAGCACACAAGCCTGAGAAGAAGGTGATAGATAATCGACACCTTCAGGCTTACAATCATTCCTGTGTTGTGTCACAGCGGCAACCTCCTAGTGGTGCCCAGTGCTGAAACTGTGTGCTCAGAATCTGCTGGATCTCCTGCCTTTCAGTTCTTCTTCCTTGTCCTGCTGTGGACCTGACGTCTCTCTTTGGAATTCCCTTTCTGCTTCTTTATTCAGGCTACAGATCACACATGCAACTTCCTTATAGCTGGACACCAGTTAGAGAATATTCCTTTAGAATTGCCACTCCTGGCCTCATAAAACTCCTCATTTGGGTCCCTCCTGATTAATTGTTGCTGAAAGAGCTTTCACATTTGACCTCTTTGTGGGATAGAAAAACAAAATCATAGGACAGGTGAGATGGGGGTTAGGGGAAGACCTCAGGGAATGGAAGGAGATGAGGTCACAACTTTAGCCAATCAATACACAGTGGTTTCCAATAAGTACTCATTAAATATTATTTATCTCAAATTATAAAAGTTCTAAAAAGAAAGGTCATTTACCAAGCAGAAGGGGTGTCTCTCCTTTGTCATTTTTGGTGTTTGGCCACACTCCTTTCTCTAGTAAGGTTCTTACATTTTCCACCAGACCAGCTTTCACTGCCAAAGTCAAGGGTGTTTCTCCATCAGAGGTCTTGAACTCCCAGAGCGTCTTATAGGATGCTGAGATATGAAAGCATTGTGTAAAGTTAAAAATCTTTACTTAAAGGATATCATATAGATCAGAATGATGCAATATTATCTACAGTAGATTGAACAAAGTCAACTGATGAAAAAGGGAAGACTAAAAAGAGATATGATTAAAGTCTAGCAAATGCCAGTGAGTAGAAGTAGATGAGCGTGGGCTTGCTAATCAAGTTGACAGCTAGCAAACCAACATCTATGTCTCAAGGTGCCTTTTTTAAAAAATGATAATGGGTTGTGAATTCTCATTTCTTAATAAATTGTAAAACAAATCCCCGATCCTTTGTGTTTTTATTTAAACTGCATCTGAAATTGCTTTTTATCAAATGAAGTCTGTGAATGTGGGAATGAGAAGTATTTGAATGAATGTATCCAGTCAGAATATGTCAGAAAAGAAATACCATGCTTATCATCATCTATTTCTGTCTGTCTGACTATCTGTCTACCTGTCTAATTATCTGTTTTTAACATTTTTTTAGCTGGCTGGATAGCTGGATAGCTAATTATCCAGTAGCTATCATTATCTCCTACAGCAAAATCAGGGAGCAACATTGAAGGTTGAAAAGTAGAGCACTTTCAAATTGTTTTATAAGATGCTGAGACGTGAAAAATTCTATGTTAGAACATCAGAATTATTATTAATATTTAACCCTAGGTAGGCTTACCGCAATAATTATTAATATTTGCATTATGAAAAAATTAATGTAACATAAGGATAGATATTGTAAGTACTACTTGTACTAAATAATACTCTTTTGGAAACCACTAACTCAAGAGACAATTCAAGATGAAAATTGAAAACTGACTTCTAAAAGCAAAAAGCTTTATATTTAAATAAATTAATTCATGCTGCAGACAAACTTTTAAGTGATGATCACAAACATCTTCCCACCAACCTGTGCCATATTTTTAGGAGGATGCAAAGGGTGAGCCCTGACCCCACAAAATGTACTGATCTTTGTACTCAGTTTAAAGCATGAGCACCGCCTTTTCCAAACTGCAAATCATCTTTTATTCTAATTTTTCTTTTTGCTTGTTATGTTCATTGGGATTACTCCATAACAACTGCATTATGGCTTCAGTTTGGTCAAGGGGATTTTATGTTCTCTTACCATCCAGGACAACCTCAAGTATTTGTCGAATGGGTTGAACAACAGCTTCATGCAATGGAAACCATCCTTTTTCATCAGCTTCATCCAATGCATATTTATATTTCACATACTCCTGGAGCTCAAGAATGCAACCTAAAATAAACCCATGGGCTGATAACAAATCTCTTGGCCAAGTAGAATCTCCAATCCATCCTACTGTAGGCGATACATCCACTTACCTTGCTTTATGGCCTCCACCAGCTTTCTCGTTTGATCACTTAGTGGTACAAATCTACAGAGAAAGAAAAACAAGCTATATTTGTATTCATGGTATACTTCAAGGAGCCAAAACATTTATTTAGTTTTTGCACATACTTTTAATAATCAAGATCTATAAGAAATGCACACAACTAATTTTATCTACTTTAAAAGCATAAATGTCTAAAAGTCAGATACAGAGTGTATTTATGATACATTGGACCTAAGAACATTAGTGAAGATGGAAAAACAGAAGATTATAACATCGTCTCTGAAATTAGTTGTAGGCAATGAAAAAGGGGTAAACAACTGGAGTCAGAGTCAGAAGAGCTGGGTTCAGGTTTTGCGATTTTGTGATCCTGGGGAGGCCAGTAGCCTCTCTGGATGGTGGTTCCTACGTTGGTAAAATGAGGGGATTAAATAGGAACATCTCTAAGGCTTCTCCCAACTTTAAAAACACTATGCTCAATAAAGGTTTGCTGCTTTGAACTTAATAATTGCTAATTAATGATTGCTTACTTGGGAGTGTATGCTCTACACTGCATATTAGAGTCTTTAAACAACCGATCCACAAGTGAAAAATAGGCTGAGCATCTACCAAACAAACTCCCAATCACTGGCCCAGCAGGTCGTTGTCAACCCTCAAGGAAGTTCTCTGGTGTGTGTGTTTATTCAGAGGCAACAAGGTATTTCATAAGAAATTGATTTAACGCTATTAAAGCAGAAGCATCCACTGGTATTCTAGGACTGTGAATGCCTTCCTGGGAACTCTGAAGTTTTAAAATCTGTTTCAGATGAGGGAAAAATTAACGAGACCAGAAATTTAAATGTAATATGTCCATTTTTTAAAAGCTCAAAAGCAATAATTTTATAGCACCGAACCTTTTCAGAAGCACTTCAAAATTTCAGAATATAGGATTCTAAATACTATAATAGAATGTAAAGGTAAACTAAAATTTGTTTTTGTCAGAAGTATAATGTATGCTATTGAAGACAAAAATTTACTTTGGCAGTTTTAGACTCTATAACTCTTGCCAGCACAAAACACCAATTTTATGTGAAATTTGTTAACTGCTGTCACTTGAATAGTAGATAATTAAATAGGCTCTGGTTTATATATTACTTTGTCATATATAATCAAATCGCTCAACTCTTTTCCCATTCATTAAACTTACAAACTAGGTGAGTTAGCATTATTCTTCGTATTTTAAAGGTACAACATGGAATCCATTTCTTATAAAGGTTGCCTGAGTCAGTAGCAGAACAGATTCTGTATACTTATCTATACGTTAGTCGTATAAACAGTGCTTGCAAATTTGTTCACATTATTTATTGTCCTGTTTGATTCCATAGGAATTTAGGAAATAGGCAATTGTATATAACCAAATTCAACTGGGAATTTCCCATCTAGCTAATCTCCATATTCCACAGGAGACGGGGATTTGTAGAAGATCAAATAGCTAAACCTGTGCACAGTAGCTCTTGTACGGTATTGAATTCCTTGCCAGAAAAGAAAGGGAAGCATTTTCCTGGAGGAGGGCTCAGGAAATGTCATTCATTTCATTTTACAACAAAATGAAGGCCATGAAAAAGTTTTGGTGAGGAGAGTCAATTTGAATGTTACCTTTCAGGATAAAATACAGTCTTGCTGGCTTCAGTGGATTCTTGAATACTGAGCTGAACATCATAACTTGTAAGATAATCTTCATCGGAGTCATCATTAGCATCCATGACTGAATTTAATTTTGAAAGAGGCAAATTCTTATTATCAGCAAATGCCACAGAACCGCATATAGAGTTTACCTGAAAGACGCAAAATGAAAAATTAAAATGCATTCACTTTTCCTCATTTAACAAACACAATGCAGTTAATATTTTAATCCATATTGTATATATAACATCCATTCTAACTTTTGAAACTTTAATTACCTGCCCTTTGGGTGTCTACATTTTCTAATTTTTGACTTTCTTTTGAGTAATGACTATAGTTGGGCTTACAAGAATTACTTTTTCCACACTTCTGACTTATACTAATTTGGCCCATGGTTTTTCTCAAGACATTGTTCTACACAGCACATTAGAAGTTCAAAACTCTGAGAAGACAGACAGGGGTAGGAATAAAGAACGGTGAGCCTTTCACATTCTTTACTTTTTCTTTATTCTCTGTCTGTTGTGTGTGTGTGTTTTTTTGCTGATTTAGTCCTTTCTTTACACGCATGGTTTGAGTTGGCTGCCTTGAATTGCAGTTATTTCTGTATTTGTGTTCAACTCCTTCTACCAAAATCTACATTCTTTGAGGTGAAGGGCTCTACCTCACTTATCCCTGCATCTCCTGCAACTCTAGAAGGTGCCTGGCATGAGGAAGCTTCCCGATGAACATCTGTTGAATTAAAGTTGGAGAGAACAGGACATCACAAATGTAGTGACTTAGCCCTGCCCTCGGGAAATTTGATAGAGCAAGTGGAGAAGACACGAAGGAAACTTCAAATAGAAGGAACTGAGAACTTTTAAGCACTGTTCTTCTTGAGAAAATACTGTCTAGTCTCACAATGAAGTGAACAGCTTTCAGAAGTCCAGAACTTTAAAATAAAACAGGAGAGCGTTAACCTGACAAAAACAGCCTTAAGCACTTGGAGGACTTCTTTACTGACCAGTTTAGATGGGTTTGATAGACCACATGGCTCTCTGGGCGCTCTAGGAAATCCACGTTTATGGACTTGTGCTACATGCATTCCTGGCCATGGAAAGATCCTTTCTCACACCTTGACAGAAGGGCATCCTTAATGCAGTTAGGGAGGCTGGAACTCCTAATATAAGGACGGGTGTGGTAAGGACCAGCTTTATTAAGTGAGGCTGAATTGTGGGAACTGTCAAACAATAAGCAGAGTTAAAATGGACTCCTGCTTTTGAAGAAAAGAGTCAAAAACAGAGAGGCTTCTGGACTGACTTACGTCGTTTATTGATGGCTCTTTCAGTTCTCCCTAATCCACTTGTTTCAACCAAATCAGAGCCACCATGAACGGTTGTGCAGGATGCGCGCTACACAAGTGTTCCTGGTTGATGAAATCCAGCCAAATCGCCCCTGCTCGAGCTGTGCACGCTGGCAGGGTGCTTCCCCGAGGAAGCAGCATCTTTTCTTCATCTGCACCAAAGCGCTTATAGCCTGTGGGATTCCTGAACTCAGCTGAGAATTTTTTAACACCAGAAAATTAAACAAAAAGAGGCCGGATTATTTAGTGTTTTGGATAATAAATGAGGAGAGATGGACATGACACCTTTTACCGTCCAGTCTTCCAATCTTTTCCCAAAGTGGAAGGGCCTCAGGATTTGGTTACTCTCCTTCAGAAAGAAAGCCATGGTATCTCAGCAACCTCAAAAGTCTGACACGTGCCCTAGGGACCTTATTCACCAAATAGACTCAAGTGGTATTTTTAAAAATCTATTGTTTATCTGTTCATTGTCTAGCTTCTCCAAGAACGTAACCCAATAAGAGCAGAGAATTAGTCTACTTTCAGAGCCAAGAGAAGTACCATCTTAAGGTATGTGGACTATAAATGGGTGTTGAATGAATGAATGCATGAATGAGCTAATAAGTGAACCTAACATAATCTAGGTTCTGCTTTATTCTTAGAGTTGACCATTTTCCTCAAGTATGGAATCTTTCTTCCAACTAAACGAATCTGATTGCCCACTCTGTGTCTGGCTTCATTTTTCTCCCATCTGTGCTTTTACATCTTATTCCTCTTCATTCACAAGGCCCTCCCAGCTGTTCCAACTCATGGTCCGCATGGCCTCAAGCCCGGCTCCAGCATTCCTCCTTTGGAAGGAAGCCCTTGCTGAAATTCTTCAGCTCCTCTCTGGACCTCTTCATCCATGAATATCTCCTCTTATATAGTATTTTTCCAACATCTGGATTTACACTCATTTTGTATTAGCTTTGCAAGTTCTTCACATTTTCATGTTTTGTATTCTCACTTGGACTATAAGTTTTCTGAGGGAAAAAAAAAAAAACCCTTACTTTCTTTGTCCTTTATATCTTTTCTCTCTAATTCCACTCCTAATCAACTATAGGAAAGTGCCATTCTCAGTGATCACTGGAAAAAAGTTGTTGACTCATTACTGGCAGACAAGTCCTGGGTCCCTTCCGGCAGCATGATTAGATGATGAAGTTAGCAGTGTGGTATCGCCCGTCGCCTTTCTCACTAATGTCACTGTGGAGATGGGGGGATTGCATGGCTCCAGGATTAGTAATGGGATCCAGAGACTTTCGCCTATTTAAGTCACCAGCTTAACTCTAAACCTGTTTGAAATTTGGGCTTCCAGTACGTGAGACACCACAGACTCCTTAGAGAACTGAGTTGTTCTGTGGAAAGTTTTTTTTTTTTTAATGTCCTTTTAACTACCATCCAGTAGGATGTTATCTAAGACTCTTAACTATTTTGTATCCCTAGCAACAGCAGGATCTAAATGGTGAGGAAAGTCTTGCTACTTCATGGAACATCCCCCATCTAAAATAAACTGTCTCCAACATTTTCCTGAAAGCTTGGGATGAACTGAAGACCTGTGTGCAGGTCCTCTAAGGTGTCAGACAGACAATCAAGGGAGCATCATTGGAACAGAACCAGAGACATCAAGATGCAATGAGAAGGGCAAAAGGAGATATATCTGTCTACTGCCAGCCTTTCTTTAAAGTTATTTAAATAAAGCACCAACCAGGAGTCTGAGGAAAGGCCAAATAATATTTTGACATCATTTAAGACCTATTCACAAAAACCCCACTTCTCAGTCTAGATAATTAATTGACCTCTTCTAGATAATCATTTGTCAATCTTTTTCTGGATAAGCCCATTAGTGAGATTTATGTATTCTCCATAAGTAGCTGATTTACAAAATAATTGGGACTATCATTGGAAAGTTAGCCTTTTCAGTTCAGGCACTGGTTAACCTTGCTTCGAGTCAGGAACACGTTTGATGAAAGCCGTGGATTCTCTCTCTGGAGGGATGCATGCCCACTCAAAATTCTGCATAAAATTTTAGGGAATTCATGGATCCTCTGAAGCCCTTTCATGTACCCCAGGAAAAGAACCACTAAATTAAGGATTTCCAAATGCTAAATGTATTATTCAGATATCAAGAATTTTTAGTTTACTTTCAGATGGGCTGAGTAAAATCCTAGAGTAAGAGAGTGGGAAAAGGATTTGGTGATCCTGTAAGTTTTAGAATGACTTTGGTAATAGTAAAAATGGTGATTATGATAATAGCCGTAAGTTATTGAGTGCTTGCTCTGTTTCAAGCACCATGCAAAGCACTTTGCGTACACTGCCTTGCTTTAAATCCTCCAATTCTACTTTGTAGGTATTAGAGATTTATTGTGCATAAGTGGAAACTTAGGCTTCAAGAGGTTGAGAGACCCACCCAGTGTCACAGAGCTGCTAAGTAGGGTCTGGATAGAGTACGGTAACTTCATTTTTAATGTCTTTCCGAAGCTGCAGGAAAACAGCCCACAGTCTGTTGTACTTAAAAGAAAACATTCTCATCTTGCTCTTAACAGCCAGCTCTTGATGACAATAACTTCCAAAAATAAAAAATAGCTTCCAGGGACACATCAGTCTTTATCGTCAGCTCTGTGCAATAAAGATGTGTGTTGCTTAGGGTGGTCTGAGGTATCGTAAGCTTGCTTTTATTCTATATTTTTTGTCTTGGAATCTAAACATTACTGCCTAAAAAATTGGATCAACATTCCAGTTTGTGCCTGACTGAAGTGGCCAAGGGGTTGGGACGATGTTGCAGGTATGATGCAGGGGTGAACATGGGTACATGGTGCCTCTCGGCACTGAATTCTCTAAACTCCCCTCAATCCACAATCCAGGCTGCCACAATACTGTTGATAAGCTTGTGAGGCCCCTCAGACTTCCCCTTGAAACCTGGGAGCTCCTAAAGCATGGGACCAATGTCCTCCTTCTCCCTGGACCAGGGCCAGTATAACTTTGTTCCCGGTGAATTGCTTGGTTGGCTTGCTTCCAATTACATCCAAGTTTGTTTACATCACTCACTCACATGCTCTGTCTTAGACATAAAAAATTGAAACCATCTCTGTGGGTTCTAAACGGGGCTGGTCTCAAGGGTTGCCTGTTTACATCACTCACTCACATGCTCTGTCTTAGGCATAAAAAATTGAAACCATCTCTGCGGGTTCTAAACGGGGCTGGTCTTAAGAGTTCCCGGAGTGGGCAGGTGCTTCCATGATGCAAGGAAGGACTTTGTGTTCATAAATATCACCCTACCTCAGCACCTGTCACATTAGTGTAATTCTGTTACATCAGTGAGAGAGTCTGTCCTTTGGGGCTTATTGTTCCATTTTCCAGTGTCCCTTTTAAAATGCCAGTAACACCATACTGGCCCCCCATGTAGGACCAGGATCTCTTGGAATATTTGCCGAGGGTGGCATGGGGTGGGGAAGATGGTAGAAGGTCTAAGACTGAATCTAGTGGAAGGTGACAGGAGGGGATAAGAAAAGGGCAATACAGTAAAATTTGGTGTTCTTTATACAGGGCCAGCCCCAAAATAAACACTCTGAGGTTCTGAAAGAGGTGCAGGTTCTGCTGTGTGGAACTGGGGATGCTGATATTCTGAGGAAATTTTCTTTTACCTTGAAAGTGCAATGGTTCTGGAGCGAGGAGCTTATCTATTAGAAGTCCCAGAGAAAATCATCAGGATTTGTCCTATGAGAGGAGTAGCTTTAGTTAAAAGGCATTTTCACATTTTGGTTTTATTAGAAAAAGGCAGTTTTCATATACAAAACAATATTCATTCTCATTTTTCTTCGTTTTGACCTTCATCTGTGTAATACTGAAGACATATGGAAATCAAAATAAATAAAATGTTGTTACAACTTTGTTTTTTATTTGGTGGCTACACACTTTTGCTTTTTCAGAATCCTGTAGCACAAAGTGGCAAATCAGATAAATGGCTTTATTAGGCTGATTTCAGCAACTATTCCCCAAGAGATTTCAGAGGGACATAAAACTGTCAGAATTGGGTTCCAACGCACAGACAAAGGTAACTTCTATTTACAAGTAATAAGTTACAGCAATTCCCTCTTCGTGGTATTTGCCTTTTCTATTAGAGAGAAATCCTGTGAATGACAAGGAGAACTAGACCAGTTGAAATAGCAGATTCCTTAACAGCACAACTAGTTCTGATAAACCACACACACACACACACACACACACACACACAATGTTAGTCCAGAAAATGAATGCTACTTTTATGTTGCCTCAAAAAGATACAACTCAACATTTTAGAAAGGATATAAAAAGGTGAAGTGGACATATTGTTCTCTAGACACGAAGTATGATATCTGGTATGTAATAAGAATTCACTATGTATTTGCTGAATAAATAAATAATTGAATGATCAAATATATTCTACTCTTAAAATTAGCAAAAGAATAGATTAACCTTGTGTTTTTCCTCCACGTCATATGTATGTTTTTGCCAAGTTCACATCCAATTTTGGGGCTGCACTAACTGAGGCTTAATTTCTAAGTAAAAACATTAGTGATAAAACCTGTCATACTGGGCTTCCCTGGTGGCGCAGTTGTTGAGAATCTGCCTGCTAATGCAGGGGACATGGGTTCGAGCCCTGGTCTGGGAAGATCCCACATGCCACGGAGCAACTAGGCCCGTAAGTCACATCTACTGAGCCTGTGCGTCTGGAGCCTGTGCTCCGCAACAGGAGAGGCCGCGATAGTGAGAGACCCGCGCACCGTGATGAAGAGTGGCCCCTGCTTTCCGCAACTAGAGAAAGCCCTCACGGAAACGAAGACCCAACACAGCCAAAAATAAATAAATTAATTAATTAAAAAAAAAAAAACCTGTCATACTAGTTTTGCTTATCTCTAGTTTCATATTACAAAATTAGACATTTTTACTCCCTCCTATTGATTTCCAAGGCAATTTCAATTGTGACAGAGATGGCTGAAGACGTATGCTAGTTTTTGAAAATGACACTCACATAGAATAGGAAGGAGCTTTAGGTTCACAACTATGTGGATTTCTAGGGGAATATAAACAAGAGAATGGAAAAGAATAGAGCAGACATGGCCCATGAAAAGACAAATTATTCACAGACATGACCTTATCACAAGCTGGTATGATGACATGATTCTTTTAAAGACTTATCCTTTTGTCTGTAATTCTAAATGTAGGAATCTATCATATAGAAATTCAGAGATGTGGAAAAAGATTTGTATGTGAAAATGTTCACCTCTGTCATATGTAAACTGCCAAAACATTAGAAACACTATCAAATGTCCAACAAGAGGGAATTTGTAGAAGATATTATTGTGCACCCAAGCTATGGATAACTATATAGTTATTAAAATTCATATCCTTGAAGAATATTTAATGCCATAGATAAGTGTCATATACGAGAATGAGGTTCATTTAATCAGATATGACCAGACACTTTGAGGGAACTAAGATTGATTTTATAGAGCCAAAGCTTACAAAGTCTTCCAGAAAACTGGCCTGGTATCTGGTTCACAGGCTGAGCCTTACAGGTGGTGAGATAGGTCACCTCCTGGCAGGCCAAACCTTGGTGACATTGAGAAGAGAGGAAAGTACCCACATTTATAGTAAAGCAGGTGAACCCTGGTGGAGAGAGTGTCTTGGTTTGGGGAGGAGCAGAAATATGAAAGACTGATCTGTTTACCTGATCTAAGCAAAGCCTTCCTTACCTAAGTTATTGTGTCTGTCTGCATGAGACCAAATTTAGTTTCCACTAATTAGTGAGTGGCAGCTCCGAGGAAGACGAAGCCCATTATAGATTATAAAATAGCTGCCTTTTATTTACACAGTTGAATTGTAGGGTGAGTAAAAAAGTTCTGACTACATTAATTAGCTACAATAAAAATTAAATATCTCTAGACCTTAAAAAGTATTGTTCATATACATATGCTTATGTGTATTTGTACATGTATACATTTACAAACACATATAGAGATATACATATATTCTCCCTCTAAAAATATTTGTTCCTGAAATATTTGTTTCATCTGAACAGGGCAGACATTCCTGTTTGGCGCTTGTCAAATCTTTTTCCATTAAAAACTCAATAATGAGCCATTGCATTTCTTCATACATTATTCTGAAATTATACACAGGCCACTGATTTTTTTCTGCTGGAGGCAGTAGTTGAATTTGCCCTCCCAGCTTAGCTGCCTTATTAGCTGTGTCTGACGTGTTGCAAGTAGTCAACAAACATTACCTGTTATTATTCTGTGACTGAATCCCTCTGGAACGAGGAAGTAGAAGTCTAGGGATTGTCTGGTGGTTTTAGCTCTAGTCCTCACTCTTGAACAGGTATGCTGACACACTCCTTATTTCCTTCTCCTTCCTTTTCTCTAGAATCACCTGATTTCAGAGTTGAAGAGCATTAGGTAGCGCCACTTGTAAATTCCATTTCCAAGATGCCCAACAAGTAATTATCCAGCCTCAGCTTGAACAGCAAAGTGACAGGAAGTTTACTATATCCCACACAGCCCTTCATCTATGGCCAGCTTTAACAATTAGGAAGTACATTTAAGTTGAATCCATCTCCTCGAATAAGTATTCTATAATCCTAGTTCTATTCCTCAGGACCACGTTGAGAAAATGTGCTCCTCTGCCACACGAGAGCCCTTTAAACATCTCTCAGGAAGGCTGTCAGGTCTCCACTGAGGCTTCTCCGCCCAGACCTGGACAACTGTTCTTCCTATGATGTGGGTTCACCTTCCTCCACCATGTTGATTGCTTTCTTGTAAACACACTCGTTTATCCATCTCTTTCTAAAAGTGGCTCTGGACCATGGGCTCTGATGGCAGTACAACAGCTGTAGTCAGACCAACACAACAGTAAGCAGGTGTGACCACCTCCCTTTTGCTAGACACTGAAGATCTGTTAATTTAGCCCAAGTTCAGACAAGTTTGGGGCTATTATACTACAGACTTGATTTGGACCTCTGTTGCCCTAAATTCTACAAGTCATATTTCCCCCCCACATTACTACTGTACAATTCTGTGTAGGACTCTTTATTTAATCCTATTGTGTTTCTTTCTTTCTTTTAGATTTGACCTTTATTTCAGTCTGCTAAGAGATAATGCATTTTCTATCCCTCCAAATATTGTTCTATTTGCATGTCTTCTATATGTCTACCTGCTCCATTAATAATGCAAATGTTGAACAGAAATTGGCGCAGGACAGAGGCCTTCAGGTTGACATTGATCTATTATTTAGCACCCTTCAAGAAAAGCTGTTTATGCAGTTACAAATCCTCCCAAAACACCACCATCTACTATTAATGTCTCCTTTATGATAACAAGACCATCATCAAGAGATACTGTCAAATATCTTGTTGAAATACAGATGCATAATATCTACTACATTCCTCTTCTCTACTAAGTCAAAAAGACAAAGGAGGAGCGTTGACTCACCACTTCTCAGTAATTATTATTATTTTTCCTGAGGATTTTCAGACCATCCTATTCGTTCATTCAAAAATATGTATTCAGTGTCTGCTATATTCCAGGCACATTGCTAGACACAAGGCAATAGGATTCATGCACCAAGGAGTTTACTGCCTTTAAATAATGCATTCTACACTTTTCCCCAGAAACAACACCAATAACTCCCCTGCCTTCAAAGGTTTAGCAGAGAGTCAAGCACACAGCAGGTCCTCAATAAATATTTGTCTTATTGAATTTAATACTTATTATAAGCAATATATATTAAGTGCCTACCTGTGAAATGCATTAAGCTAAGTATGTTAAATATTTTATGTCATGTAATTTCTATGACACACTTCCCCCCCATTTTACAGATGAGGAAACTGAGGAACACAATGGTTAGGTAATTTGTCCAAGCCTGTATATCTAGTGAGTGGCAGAGATGTAGATACAAACCCAGTCATTTGACATTAGAGGTCACACAGCTTGACCGCTGTACTGTAACTCATGACTCAGCTACTCTGACGGAATTAATACAAAAGGGTCTCATTTTATAATCCAAATATTCATAAGCCTCAGAAAAAAGTTTTTAAAAGAGTTTAAGGGCTTCCCTGGTGGAGCAGTGGTTGAGAATCTGCCTGCCAATGCAGGGGACACGGGTTCGAGCCCTGGTCTGGGAGGCTCCCACATGCCACGGAGCAACTGGGCCCGTGAGCCACAATTACGGAGCCTGCGCATCTGGAGCCTGTGCTCCGCAACAAGAGAGGCCGCGATAGTGAGAGGCCCGCGCACCGCGATGAAGAGTGGCCCCCGCTTGCCGCAGCTAGAGAAAGCCCTCGCACAGAAACGAAGACTCAACACAGCCATAAATAAATAAATTTTTTTAAAAAAGAGTTTAAGCAAATAACTAGCAAACCTATCAAACAACTCTAGTGAAAATATAAATATTTTAGGTAGATTTTCATTTCAAAACAAGGTATTCCGATAAAAACAACAAAGTGTAGAATCATGATATTTTATGACAATAATAATGTTCTCAGCACAAAGCAGTGTTAGAACTTCCTCGTCCACATTACTGCTATTTCATAGAAATCATTTCATTTTAGATGTAGAATGTTCCTTAGAAGTTATCTATTCATTTAAGAGCCAGATGGGTGATGGTCTCAAATAAATTCTAAGGACTTTCCAACCTCAAGACTCTATGATTTAATTTCCAGAAGCGAACTTCCAATTCTACTGAGATCCTTTTTTTTCCATCTGACCTAAAAGAAGTTAAAGGAATTCTTTCGATCTGAATATTAAGCATCCATCTTTTGTTATAAGTGATTTAAAAACACCTTGATAAAAATTTAATTATTCACAAAAATCATTTAATTTTTTTCTCAGAAACCAGGGCTAGCTAAGACATTCCATAGTGTCTATGCTGACACTTTCTATGAGCATATTCATTCTTGATCTGTTTTTCTCATGATACTATTTTTTATTAAGCTTAATAACTATGCAATTGAGTTAATATTCTGTAAACGAATGAAACAACCCTGGCTTTATTCTGTAATTAAAAAGGCCCTAGACAGGTGATCAATGGTAAAGAAAGTAATGAGAAGCTATCACAATACGTGTTTCCATCTCTTCAAAATATTCCCAATACTAGACTACTGAAGCTAGTTGGTGAGGAACAGATAAAATATTTCATAATCTCTCACCTTTTGGAATTATCATCTTGTCATTCTTATCCAGGACTTTGCCTTTCTAAGTCAGAGGAAGTGTCTTGGAGCCAATGTGTTCCTCTGTGTATCTAAAATTAAGTACCCAGTTGGTGGCTAAATTAAGATCTGACCTTGTACAACTGAAATATGAACGATTCCTGGCACATAGTAAAGTGAGATTTCTCTGGACCCTCATCACAAGAAACACATGGCCACAGAGGTGTAATAAGATTATCTGGGTCCTGATTGGTTCAAAGAGCTCTCATGAAAACAAATGATCTGCCAACCCAGCTGCTATGAGGGTCTTTGCTGAAGGAACAAAGCAAAACCACTTAAGTAGAATTTAAAAATATTTTAAAATCAGTTGTTCAAGAGACAAATCTGTGAGTCTGCATCTGCAGATCCAAATCCACTTTTAGTCAGTTTTAACACACACTCTTTCTCATTCTTCGTCTTTTAGACTCATGTCAAATCTCATTAAATATGATCTTCTTGTTGTAGGAATTTACTGTTTTTCATTTGATTTGCATGTCATACCTGCCAGTCTGATACACAGATGGGGATATGACATTCAGTGATATCTAATCTGATCAAGACTTTTTAGGTCAAGTTATAAAACATAGAGTCTAAAGTGAGCAGCAGAGGTAAAGCAAGCAGAAAATTAGTATTTTAATTGGGAAGGGTTGTTTGTTTTCTTTTAAAAAATAAAGTTTAGTGTCTTACTGATTTTCTAATGAAAATAATCTGCCTTAAATTTGTTTTGACATGGGTATCCCTGGATTAACTCGGCCACTGTCAGCATTCACAAAGCCATCTGGCTTCCATCCCCACAGCTCCATTAAAATAACTCTTCTCAAGGGTCTCACTGACCTCCTAGTGTCTAAGGTTGATGGCCACTTTCCATTTCTTATTTTTCAGGCCCTCTGTTGGATTTGCTGCCATTGATCCCTCCCTTTTTTTCCTGGAACTCTCTACTCCCTAGGCTTCCTGGAGTACTATATGCTTTTATTTTTCTTCTTATCTCTCTGATTCATCCTCTGTACTTAGTGTTAATGAATAAACACATGGATTGTAGTGAATTTACCAGTTTTATTTCAAAATGTGGAAACCATAAATGTGAATTCAGAGGTTCTACCTCCTCTTTGTGATAAAAGAGGCTGTATTTCTGTCATCCGTGGAGCAAACCCCAAGAAATATTTTGTATTTATACCACCATTAACTGTGTCTTGAAATAGTTAAGGTTGAAGGCTAGAACATTGTGCACATTTTATAATTATTAATCTGATTTGGAATTTTTCAACAAAGAATTCTTATAAAAAGCAAGCAACATTGTGAAACTAATTTTTATAGCTTTGTAACTTATAATATTAAAAATTTGTATGAAGGTTTAGAGTATAATTCAATTTATGAAAAAAACCTATACCCGACATTTGAAAATGTAGTTTGGTACATTTCAGGGACATTTCTGCTCTTATGTGAATAAATTTATGCCTGTTTTATCCATTTATATAATAGTTATTATAGATCTACTTATATCATACAATATTTAAAATAATAGAAAGAACAAAAAAGAGAAACGGTGTGGTAAATAAATGAAAATATGCTACTGATGACATAGACCTATGAGCAAGTCTTGCCTCACCACTTACTCTCTCTGTCACCTTAGATTTGCTATTTAAAATTTCTGAGACTCAGTTTATTCATCTGTAATATGGGAGTAATAATAATCATAACCGTAATAAAAATAATAATAATACAATGACCATGGCACTCACCATTTTAATGAGATCTATTCCTCAAGTAGCTAATCATCTATACACACACAGTAAAGCAGGCTTTGAGTAATTCAAACATTTAAGAGAATGACCTATTCATAATGCTAATAATCACTTCCACATTTGCCTGTTTTGGAAATTGGCTTTTCCTGCTGGTTTTCTCAAATGGAAACAAAGTGAATTGGATTTTTGAACAGTGTCCCCGTGGTTTATAGGTGAGGGTGAGTTTCAGTGAGGATGTGATCAAGCAGTGAACGACTACTGAATACTACCGCTGTTCTGAGGAAGGTACATGTAACGTTACCGACATCCAAATAGGTGTCCCTTTTATATATATATAGCAAGAAGTGCATGTCCTGTGTCAAGTTGATAATTTTAGCAACTGATACGAGGAGCCTGAGGTTGAAATGGTTGCAGCACAGTGTTAAAGGGACTGTCCCTGGAACCACCCACTTTTATTTTGGGAACAGGAGACTTGGCGGCACTGTACGTGAACTTCCAGGGAGCCATGTGGCTTCCCAGTCTTCACATTTAAGGCACCCACTGCCACCACACTTCTCACCTGCCCACAGGTACTCTGTGTTCCTGAAAACAGGTGTGGGGCTTGCAGGCCTTTAACTGAGAATTTAAAATACAGCTCTTGTTACCATGAGCCGTACTATCCCATCCACCCCACAAAGCCATTTGGCACCCCATATTCCCTTCTGATACAGCCCATTCTCCATAAAAGCCTTATCAGACTGCAGCTTTGGCTTGCCTCTTGGGCAAAACGGTGTCATTCACACATCTTGGAGAACCCCACTTTGTTCTGCCCTATTATTTTGTAGTTTAGGGAGCAGTACTGTGTATGTTTCACTTGGCTTCATTTTTATACTTTGGTATATTTCAGATTTTCTCCCCCTCCTTCCTTCCTTTCTGCACTTGTTCATTATTTTGGTCTTGGGGGCTGTTATTTTTTTTTTAATGCATATTTTATTTCAACTGTGTATAAAACAGAGTAGAAAAATGTGAGAAAAGAAAAGAAATCATTTATTTTAGTATGCTTACCAGTACTTTGATAATTGGTTGTTTGCTCTTGCTGTGCTTTCTGTTTTGTTCTGTTTGTTTTTGTTTTTGTTTTTTTCAGACTGGAACACAACTGAAACTGTGAGTCAAATGTATTAGCACCGCCTTCCATCAGGAGCGCTGATGTCACAGGCCCCTGGGAGAAACTGCATTGCTGACATCACTCCATCATTTTGTTTCCACACAGCAGCACAAAGGCAAGTGACGCGAGGGTAGTTTTTAGTAAGGTAGTGCTGTAGAAGCACACTAAACCAATAATGGGCAAAAAGTGGGGAGTATTCTGTACTGGCCCCCAGTTACATTTCCCACTTCGTCACCAGTGTCTGGTAAAGACCTTGCCACATAGAAAGCACGCATCAAATATGTGCTAAATGGTTTGCTGAACACTGGTGACTTGTTCATGTAGGTTAGCAGTTATATCCTGTCTAACTTAACTAAAGGTTGATTCAATTAAAACTGATGCAAAGTGAATTTTAAGAAAGCAGGTCGACCTTTCTTTTTTTCTTTTTTTAGAACAAAGCTCTTAATTTTCACTACTGTGAGAGACATTTCAAGGGCATCAAGAGAAAGAACCCTGAATTAAAAGAAAGCAGGGAATCTGTATTTTAGTCTCAGATTTGTCCATGTCTTTGTGAATTAAGGCAAACCGTTGAAATGCCTGTGCCTTAGTTCCCACCTGTGTAATAACACTGCTCTCATTACTTCATATCATTATGAGAATAAAATAAGAGCATAATTACAGAAGTTCTTTGAAAAAATAGTAATCACTCTACAGACACAGGGCTTACTAACAGTATCATACTTCTGGGACATAAAATGGACATTAAAGCAACTATCCCATTCAGTTGTCTATTCTATACATGCAGACATTTTAGTATATGCAGAATGTGGTGCTAGACCGCTCAGGGCATGCATGCCAAGATGGGGTGGGGCAGTGGGGCACACTATTCTAGCCCTGAAGAAGTTTACCATTTGTACAGAGAGAATAAGTAGAAAAGAAGCCCAAATTTGGTAAGAGAGATAAGACATAAGTAGGCTATGGAGGAGAGGGTCAGAGAATAAAAGACACACACGCACACACATTTGAGTTTTAAAGAGAGAGAGATTGGTTTTACATTAATGGATGCTCAAAGTATTTTGAGTCTTTTTCTTCTAGTCTTTCCTAATTCTAACCTCTTACATATCCTAAATTGATAGTGCTAAGGCAAGGGGACTTTCACTACTCTTAGTATCTTGTTTTATATAAACTAAACATCATCATAATCAAGACTGTATAATAGAGCTTTATATTGACAACCAAAGTAAAATTTGAATTACTGAAAATCCAGTATTCTCTTCTGTTCTTTCTGAAAAGAATTGATCTTTTCATGTGCACCTGTAGTTACGTTTTGATTTTTTTGAAGTTGCTCATGCATGACATTCCATCAGTTAGTAGTTAATTATGAAAAAGAGCATTTTGACCTTACCTGTTGTAGAAAAATTTTATGAATTTGATAAGGAAAACTTACCATGCCAAAATATTAAAATTTCAGTGTAAATTCATTACCATTAAGAGATCCTGGTATTGCCCCCCACTTGCATTCAGATCTTTATTTTTTACATTTCAAAATTGATTCACCATTTTGTTCAAACAATTCCAGTATAAAAGTTAAGCTTAGTGATTCTGTCAGGAAACTAGAAAAATGTAATTATTTCTGCTAGACTTAGATTTACCTCTAGTAAATAGTGTCAGTCCTGGGACAAAACACTCTGATTTTTCCAAAATGGAATTTCTACTATCATACATTATATGCAGCTTAGTTGTAGCTTGATTTGAGGATTTAATATGCAATTACCATACAAATAAGACAATTTTTCACATTTCCTATAATTCAAAAATATTAAATAGTTCAAAGTATTAATTCAAAAATATTAAATTCGAATACTATAATTCAAAAATACTAAAATCAAGTTGAGTTTTGAGGTTTTGTTAAAGTGTTTTGATGCAGCTTAGAAAGTCTGGGTACAATCCTGAAGGTCTGGACCACTCAGTGTCAGTGTAAATGAGTACTTTCAAGGGGGCTTTCTTTTCTGGGTACTCAGGATACAGTAATGAGCACAACATTTCACCATCTAACATGCAGGTATTTTGCTCTGTTTGAAGGTAAAATTAACAGAATTTGTCTTAGATTTGATGTTGGGTTTGTGAGAGGGGAGACCAGGATCGAGTCTAAGCAACTGGAAGGATAGAGTTGCCATAAACTGAGATCGAAAAGGTCCCAGAAGGGGCAGGTTTGGAGAGGAGGAATGGGACCTCAGCTTGGATCATGTAAAGCTTGAAATGCTGTTCAAGTCCAAGAGGAAAGGTTAACGAGGCAGGTGAATGTGAGTCCACATTTGTGGGGGGAGTCTGAGCTGGAAAAACAAATTAGTGATACATAAAGCCATGAGGCTAGATGAGCTCACCAAATGAATACACAGAGACATAAAAATAAAGGCATTCAAGGGATGAGCCCTGTGGCTAACCAAAGCCACAAGACAGAATGCAAGCTAAGGAAAGAAAAACATCTGCAGCAGGAGAGAGCAATCAACTGTATCAAATTCTGCTGCTAGGTTAAGTAAGATGAAGACTAAGAACTGACCATGGGACTTAACAACCTTTCGGTTTGTCTTCTATTCCAGAATCATCTCACTAACTGCCCAGGCTTCATTACAAAGATTTCCCATCTTTCTCCCCCTCTGCCCTGCTTCTCAGTATGAAGAAGAAAGACACAGTGTTCTTACGTTTAGGGGCTCATTAAGACCCACATACAATGCCCCTAAATTTAGGAACGTTACTTCCTTTTCCTACTCCTTTTCTCTCTGAAAAAAAATCTCTCTCAGCTCATTTTTATCTCATTTTATGAAAAAGGGCCATTAATATAAAAATCAGTTCTTTTAAAGTTTATATGAGCAACTACTTGAGAATAAAAATAATGTCATATAACAGAAATTTAAGTAGAATTGAAAACTGTTGTGTTATAATTCCTTAGAAGGAGGAGCAAGTGGTCGAGGTGGAGGGCAGGACTGCAGCACGATGACCATGGTCCGAGAGGACTTCGGGGGCTGCTTAGAATTTTGCTGTGCTTAATAGTTCTCACTTCCAGCTTGTCCTTAGAGATCACTTCCCATGATATCGCCTCCCGTGACATAAGATCATCAGAAAGGAAAATGCCGAGATACTTTGAAATGGGTCGGTCTCACCTCTCAGGATCCTCTTTCTCAGCTGAAATATTGAAATTAGGCCTGGAACTATATGAACTTGAATTTCTCTTTTAATTTTAAGAATCTATAATGCTATCATCTTACCTTCAATAGCCTGAACATTTTACTTTTAAAGTTTCAGCTTCTGCTAAATTATTTTTGTTTGTGATGCTGGCCGTCTCTTTGCCTTCTACCTGAATTAGATTTTAAAACACAGGCTAATTGATTAATTTTTAAATAAGATTTACACCGGTTTCTTTCACAGTCCTAAGTTATCATTTCTGAGTAACCTAGATGAGATGTATCCCCATTGAACAGTACTGCATTCATTTATTCACTGGACATGGGTTTGTTCACTACTACGTGCCTGGTACAATGATAATATTAAACAAGACAGTTCTTAATCTCAGTTGATGGAGGAAATAAAGAGATGACCCAAAGAAGGTGAGAATTAGCTTCCAGGAGAAGACAAGAGTATGTCAGAGAGACGATAAAGGCTTGAGACTTGAAAGATGAGAAGGACTTTTTTGGAGAATCTAAAAAAGGGACAGGGACTTCCCTGGTGGCACAGTGGTTAAGAATCTGCCTGCCAATGCGGGGGACACGGGTTCGAGCCCTGGTCTGGGAAGATCCCGCATGCCACGGAGCAACTAAGCCCGTAAGCCACAACTACTGAGCCTGCAATCTAGAGCCTGCAAGCCACAACTACTGAGCTCATGTGCCACAACTACTGAAACCCACGTGCCTAGAGCCTGTGTTGCGCAACAAGAGAAGCCACCGCAATAAGAAGCCCGTGCACCACAATGAAGAGTAGCCCCCTCTCGCTGCAACTAGAGAAAGCCCACACGCAGCAACGAAGACCCAACGCAGCCAAAAATAAATGATAAATAAATAAAAATTTTTAATAAATAAATAAATAAATAAAGGGACAAGTATTCCAGGCAGAAAAAAATGCACATAGGTCGAGGGAAAATGGCGTATATGGGGGTAATTATGAACATGTATTATAGCTGGTCACAGAATGCACTGAGGAGCTTGCAGTAAATGAGCAGGAGATTTAGGCAGGAGTCAGATTATGTAGGACGTTATATACTGAACTAGGGAATTCAGGATTTTATTTCTTCCTCCAGGGCAGTGGAGAAAGGACTTTCTCCCTGGGGTGAACTAGTGTATGTGGTATATTATTCACCAGACTCTCAAAGGCTGTGTGTATGGTCTGAACATTTTGAACACACACTCCCTTTGGATATTCTAATATAGCATCCTCTCTCATCCTGACTACATCCTTCCTTCTGCAAAGATGTAACCTTCAAATGCTGTGGAAGGAGTCTATCCTGCAAGCGTTCTGAGTCTGATAACCACCACGGCAAGGGGAAGTTACAGGAGCATTTTAGGCAGGACAAATGTCATGGTCTGATTTCACAATTTCTACTCCCTCTTCTCGTTTTGCAGATAATTCACCATTAAAACTGAGGTATAGATTTTTCTCCAAATGAATAGGAGGTGCTCTGTTTACAAATGGACACGGCACAGCGGCAGCACAGCGTCTGCCCCAGCACTGCCCAAAACGAACAGCGGGAGCAGTCAGAAGACCGCTTACAGTTTGTTAATCAATCCATTTGCTTTGCCTGAAAATTTCATTCATATTGTCTTCAGTGGTTTGCAGTAATCTTTTGAAAAATACTCTTGAAGTCTAATATTTTCTCCTCAAAATCTGTCAGACTTGGGAGTGACAAAAAGGGAGAAACTCTGCAAACATATATGGCATATTCACAAGTGGACTTGAATAGCAGTAAATGAAAAATTTCATTTTACAAAGTAATTTATTAAAGAATCTCTTAAGTAGCAAGTTATCCTCATAATTTGATGTATACAAATTTAACTAAAAGACTTCTCAGAAACTTATCTTTTGTGTAGTGAAGCTCACAAGTTCTTTAGAACCAGAAGAACTTAAAAATGATAAAGATAAAAATAACAAAACTGTAGTTTTAGGACTTAAGTTGGGAAGGATCCCCTTCCTCTGGTGTGGACACTAGGCGTCTAGAGATTAACTTTTTATAAGCACACAGTTGAATTATCATGTCCTGCTTCCACACTCACGCTCTAACAATGCCAAAGGTCGTCAAATAGTAAAGTGATGCTGCTACTTGTTAAATAAATTATTGCTAACATTCTGGTTTTCAATCCAAAGAGTTAGGAGGTTAATGGAGCTTTTTTCACAGCAGCTGACAGCCCTCCTACAGCTTTCTACCATCTAGTGAGAATCATTTCTTTGGAGCAGTGTTTAAGTATATTGTGGGACACTGGTGCTCTGAGAGAGAAGTAACACCTCCAGAGAGTTGAAGGAAGCCTGTGGGACACAGATACCACGTGGCTATTGATTGAATGATTGGTAAATAAAGGCCATTTCTAATCGGAGGTCAGTTCCACCAAAGCAAGCTGAAGCTGTGCCTCTGTGAGAGACAGCACCACCTAGTGGGAGGAGAGTGTCATAGGAATGGATGCCCACGGGTTTGCTTTCCAATTCCGTGCTTTGAACTTTTCTAAGACCTACCTGTGCATTGTGAATACATCAGTCTCTTTTCACAATTGGCTTAACCAGATGGTCTCCGACTGAGCCTCAACACCATGTGGAGTGGTTTGCCACCTAATAACTATAATGATGGCCAATGTTTATTGAGCTCTTGCTATAACCAAGTATTATGCAAAGACCTTTCCTCAGGGTTTGTGTGTACAGTTGTGCAGGTTGCGCCCTGCACAAGGATGCTTGGGTAAAGGAGTGAGGGGACTGAAATCCACCTTCATCTCCACTCACTGATGTGAGTGCCGTGGCGAAGGGTTGTACCTACCTGGAGAGAGGGTTGACACTTTCTGAATGCACAGAGGTTCTGTATAATGCAGTCCTCGTCCTGTATACGCATTAACTCACATTTAATCCTCACAACAGTCCTGCAAAGTAGGTGTTATATTATCGTGGTCATTTTTCAAGGAGGAAGTAAGACTTAGGGGGTTAAGTAAATTGCCCAGGTTTGCATAGCTCATAGGGGCAGAGCTAGGATTTTAACACAGATAGACCTGCCCATATGCTGGAGGCCTCCCAGGAGCGTGAGTGCAGATGTGTGTGTGCACCAGTGCTCCTATGTAGAATCACTGCCCTCCCCATTCCCATACTGGAGTGAGAGACGTTGTGCAGTGTCTTTCCACTGCAGAGTAGCCCCTGCTCAAGTGGCCCGAAGCGGAGGCAAACTCAGAGCTGCCTCTGTACCTGGTAAGTTGATTGTAATGGCTGCTTTGTTCAATGATTCAAGCAACTCAACAAAGTAGCCAAACCAAAAACTTATCAAGCCCTGCAATAGAGACCCATGGGTTGCCATGCCCCTCAAGACTTCACCTGCTACCTTAGCTTAACTTGCTTGCTCTCTGATCAGGCTACGCATATTCTTCCCTCTGAGTCCTATTCACACTGTGACCTGTCTCAAATGCCCTCAGCGTCACTCCCCATTTCTGCCTGTAGAGGTCCCTCTGCTGCTTTAAGACCCAGCTTAAATCTTTCCCCATCTCTGTGAAGTTCTAATCCTGTCCGAGCCCATCTCTTTTTCTCTTTTATTTTCTGATTATGTATTTTTTGTTTGCCTTGAATTGTAGTCATTTATGTACATTTCTTACATCAGGTTTTTATTTGTAACCTCTGAGGACATAGAGTATAACATATAACATGTGGGACTTGCACAACGCAGGTGTTCAATAAATATGAATTGAATTGAACTGGAGGCCTGGGGACCTAAACAACAGCAAGAGAAACCTGCAGCTTCACCGTATCTTTAAGGTTCTCACTTAAACTAAATGTCTAACTAGGAATTTCATAATACAGGGCAAGACAAGCTAGGAGTCTTAAGGCAAATCCACAGTGCATTCTAAAACATAACAGATTTGTTTTTAATAAAGACCTAGTAAATAATTTAATTAGTGTGATTTGCCATAATTAACTCAGCTCCCAAGAGCTGATTGAGTTACAGATTTGCAAATCCCTTAGTACCAGGCAAGTTGCAAACTAGTTCTGAGTTGATTTTAAACTTTCATTTTGACTACGATTACCTATCAGGCCCTCAGGCTAAAGTCAGGCAGGAATTAAATAGAAGGAAACAGAAAAGCCATTCAGGATATTTCTGAGAATATTTATGGAGAATTTGTTTTGCATGGAAGTGAATTGGTAATAAAAAAAAGAATTCAGAGAACATAACTATTATAACCTCTGCAGTTGAGTATATAGCAATGTAGAAATTTAACAACAGATATTCAAGAAATAAATTTAAGATCCTCATTCTTCAATCCTAACTAAGAAGATATTTTCATCTAAGATTTTTCCCAATTAAGCTTTGAAATTATCAAAGAAAACATGTTGTTACTATGGAATCAATGTACTCAAATATAATTGGTAAAATAAACATGACCCACATTTTTATATATTGGATAACATCTACTATTAATACTGTTACTTGATTCTTAACCTTTGCATATAAAATACCTCACATATAAACTCTGTTATAGATTTATATTAATTAAGAAAAACAGAAACTGGATATTTCAGATAGGAAACAAGAGAAATTAGAATTCATAAAGTTTCCAGATGTCAATGAGTTAGTTGCCTGAATATTTACAAGAGGGAGGGTAGGGTATAGGATATAAAATTCTAACCAGGCACACACAAATTTCACTGAGAAAGAAAAGGGTGAAGCATTGAATGAAATTACTGTGGTTCACAGCAACCTCTTTCATGAGCTCAGATATTAAAAGGGTGTATATTAAAGATGGCAAGGGCCCCTATAATACAGATAAATATAAAGACTGGTGATAATAATGTTAAAAGCTAAAGCCTCAAATTAACTGAGATGGCATGAATGAATCAATGAATCAATGAATCAATGAACAAATACTAAAACTATAGAACTTTTTAAAGAACAGTTCTTTAAAGAGAAAGAAGTAGAAGCAGGAAAGAGGGGTACATTCACAGTTTAGGTTAATGGCAAATAATAGAACGAAAAGTATCCAGGTCCAGGCAAGTTACTTCCTAGAGACTGAACAATAGCCAGTTCTGATCACAGAAACACTGTTGGTAAAGTCTGAGCAAGACAGAGAGTGAAAGAGGCACCAGGAAGCTTTGCAAGGGTAAATGTCATGATTTCTTTAAACTGATGCAAAATATAAGCAGGTAGTTTGTGAGCAGTTAGGACAGAACTAGATTTTCAAGTAGGGACTGTGAATAACTTTTGTTACTTGAACTTTATTTTACTATTCATATATCCTTTTCTTCATTCAATATTTTAAAAGTAATTTCTATGTGCAAGGTGCTATGCTTGGCATATATATAACTGAATCACTTTGCTGTACATCAGAAATTGCTGACATGCATAACAAATCAGCATAAATTCAGATGAGATTTGATAGTCACCTGTAGGAAAAAAAAAAAAAAAAAACGGCTAAGGGATTAATTCAGCCAAACAATAAATGACTGGGGTAACTATGACGTATGGACACCATTAACAGTGATGGAGGTCAGGGCAGGATGCCCTCAAATATGCCACTTTGGCATATTGATTATTTTGAATTAAAGTTATGTAAGAAACAGCTGGCCTGAGAAGGACACTCTGACCCTTTTTTGCTCCCCTGAAAGGAGGAAATAAATCTCTCATGTGAAAGGCACCTTCCCTGTACCAGAAGGCAAAGAGACATCCTTATCTCCAGAGATATGAAGTGCAGGGTCAAGAAGGCTGTATAAACAAAACTCGTACTTCTTTACCAATTTACTACCTCAAGCCCAAACTTCTTTGTCTTGTCAATTCTTCACAAATGTATTGCTTCTTTGTCTAAAAGGTATAAAAGCTGCCTGCTCTGGTCACTTCTTTGAGTCTCATATTTCTATGAAGTCCTGTACATGCAAAATTAATTGTTTTCCCCTGTTAATCTGCCTTGTGTCAATTTAATTACTAGACCAGCCAAAATAACCAAGAGGGGTAGGGGAAAAATTTCCCATCCTCGACAGCAGAGAATATTGAAAAAATATATTTACTGTAGAACTAATAATAAAAGAAATGTAGGAATTAAGGTTACAGAACAGAGTGTTGGTGTTACATGCCCTGACAACACAGATATGAGATAATTAACATAAATTTGGGACAGAAAGGAAAAGAAGGTAGTGGCATTGATTGCTTCATCTGGTGTAGCTGGGAGTGAAATGATTAAATTAGATTTACTTTTAATCTGATGTACCAAATCATGGGAGTATAAAAATATTTAACATATGAAGGTGAACACTAAGAAAAGTAATATTTTTTACTAAAGTTGGGTGAGAGAGGAAATGCAGAGCAGGGAGAGACAAAAAAGGAACATTATAATTTATCAATTTTTTCTAGTAGGAAACTAACAGGTACTGTCTAGGAAAACTGGAAACCAAGAGAGGTATGTAATATTATAAATATAATCATGAAACAAAAAATAAAGGCTTTCTAAATATCTGAAGAACTACATAAAAAATAAAAACAGGTTGCCTAGGAAAAGATATGTTTAAAAACTACAAAAACCAGAGCAAACATATCTGTCATCAGTAAATGAAAAAGAGCTTACCATTGATTAAGGAAAAGGATCAATTTGACATTGATCCTGTTACTGGCTAAGAAATGAATCCATCCTTCAAGAAACAATATTGGTACAAGATCTTTTGAACAAAACACAGTAGGTTAAGGAATAAATTGTCTAGCTGTCTGAATGAATTGCTACAGTAAATAGAGATTACTAAAAAATAAATAAATAAAAATTAAATAGTGCAGCCTCAGGCCAAAAATACGCATGTGAAGAATAGAGAATAGCTTATGCCCAAGCTCCGGAGCACTTCTTCAGAGCCTGGTTGAATATTTTCCTTCAGTGATCTTTAAGTCTGAAATGCTGAAAGTAAAAACAAGATATTGGTAGTAAAAGAAGAAAAAGTTGTATGGTTCTCAAATCCAAGTTTCTTCCACCACTTATAAGCTTTAACAGTCTACCAGTTGACTTCGGTATATTTGTTAGGTACACCTACTTTCTGACTAGCTCTATAGAAAGTGCCATGGGAAAGTACAAGAAGTAAAAATCATGAATTCTGCTCTCAAAATTAGCAAAGAAGAAACAGAAATCAAACTGTTTCTAAGCCATGGAGTACTAACTTAGAGCACATAGGAAATCAGAGAAATGAGAAATGGATGAGCTAAAGTTAGTGGTGTGCTGATAATGCTTTTTGTTTGTTTTATTGAGGTATAATTGACAAAATTGTCTATATTTAAAGTGTACAATGTGATGATTTGATGTATGTATATATTGTAAAATGACTGCCATAATCAAGTTAAGACACACATCACCCATCACCTCACATAGTTACCACTTTTTTTGGTGAGAAGAGCCTATATAAATGATAAATAAATACATGAAAAGATGTTCAACATCAATAAGCCGTTAGGGAAATGCAAATTACAACCACAATGAGACATAACTACACATCTGTCAGAATGACTAAAATTAAAAAAAAAAAAAGAACCAGTGACAACACCAAATACTGGCAAAAATGTGGAAAACTGGATCATTCATGCATGGCTCGTAGAAACGTAGAATGATATAGTCACTCTGGAAAACAGTTTGACAGTTTCTTAAAAACTTAAATATAAAGCTACCATACAACCCAGCAATTGCACTTCTGAACGTTTATGCCAGAGCGATGAAAATTTACACTGACTAAAAAAATCTGAATATGAATGTTCATAGAAGCTTTGTTTGTAATGGCCAAAAACTGGAGACAACGTGGATGTTCTTTGACAGGTAAATGGTTAAACAAACTGTAGTATATCCCTAGCATGGAATATTACTCAGCAATAAAAAAGAATGAACTACTGATACACGAACAATCTGGATGAATCTTCAGAGGATTATGCTGGGTGAAAAAAGTGAATTCCAAATGGTTACATACTGTATGATTTCATTTATAGAAATGAAATGGAGAACAGATTAATGGTTGCCAGCAGTTAAAGGGGGAGTGAATGAGAGGGAATTGGAAGTAGCTATAAAGAGGCAATATGAGACATCCTTACAGTAATGGAAGTGTTCTGTATCTTAACTGTATAAATGTCAACATGCTGTATAAATGTTAATATCCCTTCCAAAATTAAAAAATTATACTGAATAACAGTCAAAATGGTTGAGGCTTTCTCTGTACATGTGTAATGAACTGTTCCCAAATCATCTGACCTTCATTAACCACAGCACATAGTCACCTGCTGTGATATTGGAGGCTCTCAAATATTTCCATTTTAATGGGAAATTTTAAATGATTTTTATCACTTGAAAGTATAAATCAAAACAAATATCATTGCAACTTATATTGACCGGAATGCCCTGGAACACAATTTGGAACAGCTAGGGGTTCTTGAACTACCTTCCAGAAAATAATGACCTTGTCCAACCATCATGAGTTTTACAGATGGAGATATTCGACAGGATCCAAAGAAGTTAAAGGACCTTCCCAAGCCATAGAGCTAATAAACGGTGAGGCTAATATTCCTGCTTAGAGTTCTTTTCAGTTCATAATTATTTTGAGTAAAAGGCTGTGTGGGTGGGGTATATGTGTTAGAAGAAGGAATATATAAATTTCAGTGGGAATGGGGAACGGGCAGGGCTGAAAAAGTAAGATATATAGCTTACTTGATTCTGCAAAATTAAGATAGGTAGGGAGAAATTGCTTGGTATCCCTCTTGTATTGTGTCCCTTGCAGAACTAACAGCTGGTTAACTGAAGGACTCTTTAGGGCCAATCTGCTCAGATCATAATCTGTCAAGGTGGGTTGGTTGAAACCTACAGGTAAAGGTGAGCAGGCATATCTATTGGAGTAAGAGAGGACATTGAAAATTTTCCTTGCCCATGCTTAGAATATCCCCAAAATAAAGGCCAATCATGAAGGCATCACGTGACTGCTGACATGAGTATTGTACCAGCAGCAGCCCGTGCAGGCCTCTGTGGAAGGGGCAGTCTGGGAAGGGTGGGCTGAAGAAAAAGGACTATGGCAATAGTTGTAAACTTTCAGTATTGTTGACAAGAATTTAATCATACCCCATCGTAACGCACTTTTTCTTAGACAGAAAGGTAATTAACAGCAATCATTACTTACTTCTAATGTCTAATTGTCTAAGTTATCGATAGTAAGGCACTTCCATCACACTGTAGTTCTCTTCTGCACCCTCTTTCTTATAATTTACCAAAGAAATAAATTCTATTTAATATGCTTGCCTCTCAGTTTTCTCAAGAGTCTCACCACCTGGGACTTCCCTGGTGGTCCAGCGGCTAAGACTCCGAGCTCCCAACTAAAGATTCCGAATGCCACAATGAAGGTTGGCAATGAAGATCCCGCGTGCCGCAACTAAGACCCGACGCAGCCAAATAAATAAATACATAAATATATAAATAAATATTTTTTAAAAAGAGTCTCACCACCAGGTCCTCTACAACCATCACAGCTATACTGTGCTTGTAGCATATTATTTGAATTCCATTTAGCTTCCCTTTTCCACCTTGTTGATTGGCCTTAAGCTGGGTATGCAGGTTCCACTTCTTACGGCTGAATTTTTAATACCTGTGCTCACCTTTCTTCAGCCTGTTCCCTTTCCCTGCTGCCTTCCTTCCTCCAGGCACTGACAGTGCCATGCTGACTCCCCACCTCCTTCCTTCTTTTACTGCCCCTTAAGTCAATCTCATACATCCTCCAACTATTAAAAATGCATGCAATAACATTTGAATGTCATAGAAGGCCACACAATCAAGGCCTCCTTATCCTGCTATTTACTATTGTTAGTAATGACTTTTTAAATGACAGGTTAATTCTCTTGGGTCCTAGCCATTCCTGGACTGGATTTTTTTTTTCCTGCTGTCTACATGTGTCTGAGACTTTTTAGACCAAACTCCTTTATGCTGTACTGCTTATTATGTTTCTTACCAAATGAATTTGCCAGAGCATCTAAAAGAAAGTTCTTCATCCTGTCAATGGTATAAGGTTACCAAGATTGCCATTAACATCTGTCTCTTTATCACCACCTCCTGGCGAACTTACTACACGGCTTATGAAGTCAACTTAACTGGCTTTCTATGGGGAACAAAGGTAATTTTGGATACTTTATATTACAGGATTCAGTTGTAATGGAGAAAGGGCAAGTTGCCTGAGTGTATAATCTCCCTGAGACTATTTTTTACTACAGTATATGTATGTTATATAATATTATATATGGGAAATGAAGGAGCTCTTGGGAATTAAAGCTATGTTGACCATGAAATTTAGATTAAAGTTTCCAAAAAGTTTTAAAGCATATGGATTCGTATTCAGGACCCTAAAAGAATATTAAAAGGAGGTTTGACATTTATAAACTAAAAGATATTTTTAAAACTCCACTGTGATACCTTTATAATAATTGCTATAGTTTTAATGAGAAGTTTTGGAGGCCCCTGACAATTTTCTTTCTCTTTTGTCATCACTCTGGTTTTCATGTCCATTTCTCCTTGTGTCAGTCCCTAGTGTAAGCAGCTCTTTAAATTTATTCTTTCATTACTCTCTGAGAGTCTTGCTCAATGCTCCCAGTAAAACATAACTTTTTTCCCAGTTTGCTTTCCTCTGTGGGACTCTTCGGAGTAAGTGGGCTTTGATGCATTTGAGGGTGGAAGGGAAAAGCAACTAGAACAACCGAACGGTGTTTGGCTTTATAATTATTATTATTTTTTTTAATTAATTAATTTATTTATCTTTGGCTTCGTTGGGTCTTCGTTGCTGCGCGCGGGCTTTCTCTAGTTGCAGCGAGCAAGGACTACTCTTCATTGCAGTGCGCAGGCTTCTCATTGTGGTGGCTTCTCATTGCGGAGCACGGGCTCTAGGCGCATGGGCTTCGGTAGGTGTGCCACGCAGGCTCAGTAGTTGTGGCTCGCAGGCTCTAGAGCACAGGCTCAGTAGTTGTGGTGCCCAGGCTTAGTTGCTCCGCGGCATGTGGAATCTTCCTGGACCAGGGCTTGAACCCGTGTCCCCTGCATTGGCAGGCGGGTTCTTAACCACTGTGCCACCGGGGAAGCCCTTTATAATTATTTTTTTAAAAAGGTCCCCTCCAGTCAGTTTTTTCTTTTTGGTCCTGAAATTACCCAAGCACCTTAGGCTCCCATGCATCTTAATATAGGGAGCCCTACCTTTGAGGAGGTAGGAAGTGGAATATCCATTGGGTACTGGTAGCTGCTTTAGCCAAAGATCTTTGCTTCACTTTGTGTGAGGGTGTTAAATATTGGGTCTGATGACTTCCAATATTCCTTTTTTTAAACCCTCATTTTTTGGTTTTGCTATTTTATTTCTCTAGTCTATAATTTGGCTAATATTTATCTGTTTAAACTTTTGAAACTCATTCTTTTCCTTAAAAAAAAAATCCTTTGGTATGAATTTTTACCTGCCTTATTGCTAAAGCCAGAAACCTAGGAGCTCTTCTTTCATTTGCCCTTTCCTTCCCCTCTCGTATCCAATCTAGCTGTAGCTTTTGTTGGTTTCATTTTCAAATTAAACAATGAATCTGCCTTCTTCCACTGCCAATCTTATTACAAGATTGTTCAAACCATTATCATTCTTGCCCAGATTACTGCATAGTCTCCTAACCATTTCTTTGTTCTATTCCTTCCCTGCTGCAATCCATTCTCCCAATATTAATTGGAGTTGTCTTTTTTTTTTTTTTTTAGTAAAGGGCTTACTTTTTTTAAAAATTTTTTTATTGTTTATTTTTGGCTGTGTTGGGTCTTCGTTTCTGTGCGAGGGCTTTCTCTACTTGCGGCAGGCGGGGGCCACTCTTCATCGCGGTGCCCGGGCCTCTCATTATCGCGGCCACTCTTGTTGCGGAGCACAGGCTCCAGACGCACAGGCGCAGTAGTTGTGGCTCACGGGCCCAGTTGCTCCGCGGCATGTGGGATCGTCCCAGACCAGGGCTCGAACCCGTGTGCCCTGCATTGGCAGGCAGATTCTCAACCACTGCGCCACCAGGGAAGCCCAATTGGAGTTGTCTTTTAAAAGTGTAAATCAGACAATATATTTTGAAAATAATCTCATTTGGTAATTTTATTTATTAATTGATTTACGTTTTTACTGTGTGTCCAGCCACTAGAACAAAGCTCCCTGATGACTGAGACCTGTCAGTCTGGTTCACTGACAGAACCCTAGGACCCATTGCAGCTTCTGATACAAAGTAAGCAATCAATATACATTTGTTTAATGAAAGATTATTTAGTTTTTCTGCTGCTTATCCAGTTTTTAAAAATAGTCATATGCTTCCTCTCATATTTCTGAAGTCCCTTCTCTACTTTAGCTGTTGTCTCCCCCTCCTCCCATTTTATCTTGGTTATTTTATTTCACTTAATTTGTCCTTTTACTTTGGAAGAGATAGTTAAAAATACAATATTGACGTTTATTATATCTTTTCACCATTTTCAACTTTTTTCTTATACCTAATTTTATCTTCCTATTTCTAAATTCTGTTAAAATATTTATTTTTAAAATAATTATTGTTTTATTACCATTTTATTAGTATATTCTTATGTTAATAAATATTTATTTTAGTCTCATAAAATAGTTTTTATTTCCTCAAACAAACTTCCTGCCTTTCATCACTTTTTTTCCTTCTTGCTTTTATTAATTAATTTATTAATTTATTTTTGGCTGCGTTGGGTCTTCGTTGCTGCGTGCTGGCTTTCTCTAGTTGTGGCGAGCGGGGGCTACTCTTTGTTGCGGTGCACAGTGGCTTCCCCTTGCAGTGGCTTCTCTTGTTGTGGAGCACGGGCTCTAGGGACGCGGGCTTCAGTAGTTGTGGTGCTCGGGTCCAGTAGTTGTGGCTCGCAGGCTCTAGAGCGCAGGCTCAGTAATTGTGGCGCACGGGCTTAGTTGCTCCACGGCATGTGGAATCTTCCCGGACCAGGGCTCAAACCCGTGCCTCCTGCATTGGCAGGCGGCTTCTTAACCACTGTGCCACCAGGGAAGTCCCTCCTTCTTGCTTTTAAATAAGAAGTGGCAGCATTTCGTACATAGAAATGGGGCTAGATATGTCCCCACAGACATCTTTATTATTCCATCCTCCCATAGGTTCTCTCTATTTTTCAATAGCCTATGTTTAATCTCAATTGTTAAACATAATCCAGATCTGGGTGGGAGTGTTGGTTAGCCCCATTTTTACACATTAGACAACTCAAACACCTGGAAGCCAATAGCCACTCAGATAAAACTGGGTAATGGCTTTTATCTGACTTAGAGCCCAATTTAGAATGAAGTTCTAAAAACTACCATATTGGAAACACCCAGTTATCTGGTACGAACACTTTTTAAAAGTATCCATAGCGTAGATAAAGAAGAATACAGGAAAAAAATCCAAATTGCTTTGAACACTCCTGATATGAATGGAGGCATAAGAGATGGATAATATCCAAACTATTAGCATTTTAATATGTCAGGTCTGTTCTAAGAACTAACTTCAGAAAAATGAATTTTTTGGGTTACCAAGTTGGGAGAGGAAAGAACACTCCCTGAGTCGAGATTATTTTCACCTCTGCCCCCTGACATGAAAACTAAGGGGAAAGTGACCAAGGCAGTACTCATCCCCTCTAGATTTTCAGGAATGAGCTCCTCCTGCCCTGAAAACTGAGATGTTTTCTTCCTTTTCTCATGCCTCTCTCAGGTAAAATCTTTCTGAGAAGATATTCTAGGCAAATATTCTAACTGTTTAACTGTGGGTAAGATCTGGCCCTTCACAGAAGAGTCTGTGTCATTAAGAAGCAGTGTAGGGCTTCCCTGGTGGCGCAGCGGTTGAGAATCTGCCTGCCAATGCAGGGGACACGGGTTCAAGCCCTGGTCTGGGAAGATTCCATATGCCGCGGAGCAACTGGGCCCGTGAGCCGCAACTACTGAGCCTGCGCGTCTGGAGCCTGTGCTCCGCAACAAGAGAGGCTGCAACAGTGAGAGGCCCGCGCACCGCGATGAGGAGTGGCACCGCTCGCTGCAACTAGAGAAAGCCCTCGCGCAGAAACGAAGACCCAACACAGCCATAAATAAATAAATTAATTTAAAAAAAACTGATAAAAGGCCAAATTTAAAAAAAAAATTAGTAAGATTAAAAAAAAAAAAAAAAAAGAAGCAGTGTAGGAGGTCCTAACCCTCCCAGTTAATTAATTTTGGAGAAACAAGAAGTCCCTTGTTGGGTAGGCTAGAGGTCCTGCAGAGCAAATTGTGTTACAGATTTTAACTCTAAGTTACCTGGCCTGCTAACTTTATTTGCAGAAGAACTTTCCAACATCTATCTCCTTCCTGACGAGGATTCCAACATTTATCCCTCTGGGAACACTTACCTCAGAATATAGTGCATTTGGTGCCCTTGCTACTCACATTAAGACATTCCCAAATCCCCTTCTGATATCACAGATGCCAAGGTTGATTTCCCTTTGTAGCTAATTCTACTGCCACCAGCCATAGGACACCACTATCAAGCCCCTTCCATACATAGCCCCACACCTCTGCAAAGGGATTAGCTCAGAAAACCTACACAATTTCCCACCACACAGAACTGGTTAGCTATGCAGTAACTTAGCCAGGATCAGCTAGGTCTGTTTAGCAGTGGTGTCTTCAGCAAACGTCGTACGGCAGAAGCTTGAACCCAAAGTTACAACCAATGAAAACACATGCATCTTTTACAATCCCATGATTCTACATTCTAGAACACATCCCACAACGGCAAAAATTCTTAGAATCTGGAGGGACAGGGAACAAAGACTGTGACCTCATAAACTTCCATTCATCTAAGTTCCAGTGACTATTTCAGCATTGTCTGGTTTGAAAAAGAGGGGCATTTCTTCCCAGTCCTAATGTGGCTTTCTGAATCTAATCTAGTGTGTCCAAATATATATGTCACCTTTGTAGAAGCAAATGGGTACATCAGATGATTTGTTCCAAATCAATAGTTACTTTATGTTTGTGTTTACATCCATGCGCATGTTTATCTTTAAAATGCCGTCGACACATGCATATTCATTACTATATATTTACTCTGTCCTGAATTGTAATTGTGGATGATTTAAATACTGGAAGTTGGAAATTATGATGGAAGTTATGGTAAAGCCTAATTCTTGGGTAATCTGAACTGGAAAGATTATATCCCCATAGCTCATGTTTCCAGGGGCAGCTATTCTAAGAGAAGAGAGGAGCATACGATCAAGCTAATGTATTACTCAGTGTTAGTTTGTGCCCAAGGGGACAAAATTCATATTCACCCGTGGCTTTCAGTCATAGGTTTTGCATATCTTCAACTAACTACTGTAAAATTATTCCCCAAAGTGATTATACCAATTCACTCCCATCAGCAGTGTATGAGTATTCCTGTTGCTTCACATCCTTGCTAACACTTGGTATTGTAAGTCCTTAATTTTTGTCCATAAGATGGCAGTAAAATTATAATTAATTTGCATTTCCTTGTTTAACAGGGAGGTTGAGTCCTTTTCATGTCTATTGACTCATCCTGTTTCCATTTCTGTCAATTGTCTAGTCATTTTTTTGTTTATTTTTCTACTGTATTCACTAAAAATATATTAGTTGGGTGCCTATTATGTACCAGGTACTATTTCAGGCACATGAGATATGGTAGAAAAAAATTTCCATCCACATATGGCTTATATTCTAGAAAGGATGATACCCCAAAACAATATAAGTAAGATAATTAGATAGCATATTAGAAGCTGATAAGGGCTTGTTGCAAAGCACATGTTCTAGGCGTGCAGCCTTCAGTAGTTGTGGCACAAGGGCTCAGTAGTTGTGGCTCTCAGGCACTAGAGCACAGGCTCAGTAGTTGTGGCGCACGGGCTTAGTTGCTCCGTGGCATGTGGGATCTTCCCGAACCAGGGCTCGAACCCATGTCCCCTGCATTGGCAGGCAGATTCTTAACCACTGCACCACCAGGGAAGCCCTGTGAAGTATTTTCTAAAAGGATTAGTCTAGCTACTGGGTTGAGAATGATAACAGCAAAATAAAAAATAACAAAATCACTTGTGTGGTTCTGTGTTCCATGCACTGAGTCAGGCACTTTACATATATTAATCCATTTAATATATTCCAGAGAGGTAGGCAAGAATGGAAGCAGGAAGACCTGTTCTGGTTATTAGCTCTTTTCTATTTTTTAATTAATTTTTATTGGAGTATAGTTGCTTTACAATGTTGTTAGTTTCTGCTGTTCAGCAAAGTGAATCAGTATACATATACATATGTCCCCTCTTTTTTAGATTTCCTTCCCATTTCTGTCACCACAGAGCACTGAATGGAGTTCCCTGTGCTATACACTAGGTTCTCATTAGTTATCTATTTTATACGTAGTAGTGTATATATGTCAATCCCAATCTCCCAATTCATAGTTCTATTCTTACTGATTTATGTTAAGTTCCTTATATGTTCTAGGCACCACTTATCTTTTGGTGATTATATGTGGTTACAAATATCTTCTCCCATTCTGTGGGTTGTTTTACCATTTAAGTTATATATATTCTCAATTTGTTGTGCTCTTCTCCCATTGACTTTTTAAGCAAATGCCTTTTTTAACTCCAGTCATCCCACAATTTTCAGTTATTTCTTCTTCCCTGCTACCATTCATTGCACTTGGCACAAACCTCTTTTGGAACACTTAACAAATTACTTACTAATGCATGTCTTCGTCATTGTTCTGTGAATCTCGCGATGACAGATGCTGTTTTACAAACTTTGTCCCAGCAACTAACATGTAACGGGTGTTCAATACATGTTTGTAGAGGTAAATGAAAAAAAGGGGTATGGTCCGGTATCACTTCACCTGGGAAAATGAGAAAATGGATGTTGTACTTCAGTGAGTGAAATGAAAGAGAAAAGGCTTGTGATGGGAAATGTTCTCTGGCTTTGCTTTGCCTCATAAGACTGAGAATACTGAACTAACCTTTGCACCCAAGAGATCACTTAGACGATAGCTCCGCGACCACCCTCATTTTACTGCACACTACGCTGTGGAAGAGAGGAATTCACCAAAGGTTAAGACGAATGCAGGTTCCTAGAGTGACTATGACCTCAATCTCCTGGTGTGTTTTTGTAGCTTGGAGGGTTTCCCTCAACCTCTGGGCAGGCAGGCAGCGTGAGAGCGTCAGGAACTGAGACGTAAGACACCTAACATAACCTTTGCCCCACCCTCCTGGTTTAGAGGCTTTGTGCACTCACTGCGCATGCGTCATTTTTTCTTTTAGGAATGGGCGGTGCAGAGCCTTTGCCGCCATAAAGAGCCTCAGGGGGCGGGGCCAAGCTGTTTCCAAGGTGACGGAGTGGCGGCCTCTGTGGTGGATTGAGCGGGTCTGGGCGAGTTCCCAGAGGGCTGCGCGTCCCGGTTGCTCGGCGCTGTCATGGCGGGCTTGCTGAAGAAGGTGAGGCGGGTGGAGGTCACTGACGGAATTTAGACTGTGGGGATGGAGTCAGCCCGCGGGTGGTGGCCGGAACTGTCACGGGCTTGGTGGTGCTTCTGGGGGACTCATTTTGCTCTGCCCTTAGGGGTGACCAGGTTAGCGGCTCCGATCGGAGAGGGAGAAGAAAACGCCGAACCAGCGGCTTTGAGAGACCGGTAGCTGGTTTTAGGCCAGTTTTAGCCAGGACAGTAGTGGTTTTGCTTGTCTTAGCGTGGGTACGCGGGGAATTGTAGTAAACAGCATGAATCGTGTTTTGTTTTTTTGAACAGACCACTGGCCTTGTGGGATTGGCTGTATGTGAGAGTCCACACGAGGTATGTACCTCTTTTTTTCCTTCCTGAGTTTCCAAGGAAGCCTAGAATCCTGCGACTTTGTTTCTTGAATGGTTAACGGGATACGGATATTGCAAGCCCCAAATTACAATTCAGCGTGAGCTCTTGAGTCAACAGCGGTATTTAGTACTTGGTTTATCTGGTACCACGTTTTTGTTTGGTTGTTTTGCTATGATCTCTTTCTCAAACCATTTTCTTGTTGAGTTTTTCCGTGGCATTCTAGTGGCTCACTGGTACTTTTGCGAGTGTCTTCCCAGATCTGTATCGCCATTTTCCACCTTTTCCCCCGCCTCACCTTTTCTTAGGTGCCTTAGATTCTGTACACTTTCGATTACCAAAGATAGCGGTCTAGCAGTTGCCGCCTTTTGTCATCCGTTTTCCCTTCTAGCAGGTCTTTCCTGTCAGTATTCAGACATTCTTCCATCAAAAAAAAAAAAAAAAAAAGACCTCCCTTGATCGTTCTCCTCCCTCCTATAATCACGCCATTTCTGTCCTTCCTTCTCTTTTACAGGTAACTCAAAAGTTATCTGTACTTAACGGTCTCCTATTTCTCTTATTCCATTTTGAAGGCACTCCAGTCAGGTTTGGCCAGACTGTTCTTTTCAAGGTCACCATGCTGCTAAATCCGATGGGCAGCTCACGTTTCTCATCTTTATTAACCCAGTAGCAGCATTTGACTTACTTGGCACTGTCCATCAAACACTAGTGTGCTTCAAGACACCTCAGTCTCCTGGTGTGTTTTTTTTTCCCTACTTCTTTTGGCCTTCTCCTTTTCTGCTTATCCCTCATATCCCTACTTCTAAATGGTGGAGTTCTAAGACTTTGTTCTTGGGTCTTTTCTCTATTTGTATTTGCTCTCTGTTGGTGTCTGGACCCATTCCGATGGTTTTAAATACCACCTACACACTGATAACTCTTGGGTTTCCGTGGCAAGCACACTGACCTCTCCCTTTATGGAAGTCTTGTATATTTCATTACTTAGGGGACATCTCCGCTTGGATGTCAGGCAGGCAACCTAAACTTAACATGCCCAAAATGGGGTTCCTGATCTTCTCCCCAAAACCTGCTCTGCTCTCAGGTTTGCTCATCTCAGCGAACAGCAGTTCCATTTTTCTATTCACTCAGTCAAAAGCCTTGAAATCATCTTTCATTCTTTTCTTTCTCTCACACCCCACATTTGGTACTTCAGTAAATCCTCTGGGTTCTACCTTCAAATGATACCCAAATTTTGATTACTTCTCACCACCTCCTCTACTACCCTATTCTCAGCCACCATCATCATGGCTGTGGATAATTGCATTTGCTTCCTAACTGCCTCTCCCTGCTTTTCACTGCCTCAGTTTGATCTTTTTTCGACAAAAGTCAGCCTGCTAAAATGTGAGTCAAGTCATGTGACTCCTTTCCTCAGAATTCACCAGTGCTTTTCCATTTCACTCTAAATACAAAAGTGCTTACAATGGTTTTCCAGATCGCTATTCAACGGACTGTATTCTACTGATTGATCTTGTATGTTGTCTCTCTCTACTGGATTGTAGGTTTTCATCTAGACAGGGATTTTTTATTCTTTTGTTCACTGCTAGAACTATGCTAGCACATGGTATGTGCTCAGTAACTAATGTTTGTTGAGTTAATGTCTTGTACTCATTATGAGTTCATAATGCCTTTAGACTCATTGTCTAAAACTGAACTCATGGTTTTCCCTTTCTAAATCTGTTTCTTCCACTGTGGAGTATTTTTCTTGATGGTATCAAAGTCTTTCTACTCTGCAGGCTGGGAATTGGACATCATAGTTGATACTTCTCTTACCTCTTTTATCTTCATATTCACTCCAGTGATGAATTTTGTTGATCCTTTTCTATAACAGCTCTCCATTATGACCTCTCTTTTTTTGTCCTACTATTATTACCACAGTTTAGTCCCTTGTTCTTGTGTAGAGATTTGCAACAACCTTGTTACTGGCCTTTTTCTCTGTTGTTCCTTTATCCTATTCTTTTAACTCACTACTGCCAGATTAATTTTTCTGAAGCACACATCTAATCACAATTTCCCTAAATCTTTTAATTGCCCACATAATAAAGCCCAAATGCTTTAACTTGCCATGCAGAACCACATACAGTCTGATTTGCTTTTTCTCCAACCTTATTTCCAAAGCATTTTCTCTGTGTCCTATATTCTAGCATGTGCTGTCCAATAAAAATATAATGCAAGTCATAAATATAAACCATGCTCGTAGTACAAAATTTTCTAGGAGTCACTTTTTTTTAATAAAGAAAAAGTTAATATATTTTATTTTACCTAACATATCCAAAATATTACCATTTCAATATATAATCAATATAAAAATTAATGATATTTTATAGTCTTTTTTTCATACTAAATGTTCAAAATCCAGTGTGTAGTTAGTTACACTTAACAGCACATCTTAGTTCAGATTTTTCACATTTCAAGTGCTCAATGGCCAAATTTGGCTAGTGGCTACTATATTAGACAACACAGTTCAAGGGAAATAGAACTATATAATAATTACTTTACATTCCCCATATTTTCTGCCATTCAATCCTCTGTATGTATTCTATGTGTAAGATTGCCTTTCCTAACATCTTCAAATGTCTAAGTCCTACCATCCCTCCAGGTCTATCTCAGATGCTGCCTTTTCTATGAAACCTTCTCTGATATCTGCTGATGTGACTCTTCTTTCCCCAATAGAATAATAATGCTAACACTTATTGAAAATGTGCGCCAAGTACTGTTCTAAGTTATACAAAATCCTATGAAGCTGATATTATTAACATCCCCATTTTAGAATTCATGTCTCTTACCAGGCCTTTCTATTGTCATGCCCTTTGCTCAAATTGAGGAGAAATGAGGCTAAACCACCCCTCACACACACACACACACACACACACACACACACAATTTAGATTATATGTTATCTAACAAGCTCTACATTAGTATAGTAAAATACCCTCTATTATGGAACATCATATTCAAATATAGAAGTAATGTCTAAATATGCAGAGTACTTTTTAAGAAAAATGATTCTTAGAGGCCCTTAAGGTTGGTTTTGTTTATTCATATATATGGTGAATATATATAAATGAAATTAGGTATTAGCATCTACGGTTTCATACAATTAAACTAAAACAAATTTCAAATTAAATTTCAAAGAAGTAATGAAAAATCCTCATCACATATGTATATTTATGATTATACTTAATATTTATGAACTGTGAACTAGGGTCTACTATAACAACCTTTTATCATATGACTTTATTGCTGGCTGCTGTATTGAACTTTAAGTTCAGTGTGCTTTAATACGTGCTGCTTTAATATGTGCAGTGACTCAGTTTTCTTGCTGCTTTTTTCTGTTGAGCCTGTGGTGAAATCTTCAAATGGTACCAACTTGATCATAGTCACTAAGCATAAGCACTGACGTATCATCACTACATTCCGTTACATTTGATCATACTGATAATATACTACTTATATTATTTTTCTATTTCTATAGAAATTCAAATAAAAATTTTTTTAAAAATCAGAATTTTCAGTGCTTAGGACCGCAATTTGAGACATACTGATTTAGTAAGTGATTTAATTTACCAAAAAGATTGTTAGCAATAAGTTAGAATGCAGTTTTATTTTTGTTATCATACCTTTAACTTCTGTACAACTTTTGTCATACATACAAATATGAAGTTTCCATCTTTATATTCACATTTTTCCTAAGTTGTAAAGGGATCGATAGGCATAGACATGAAGAAGTTGCAGCAAGGAAAAGTTAAATGCTTTTTAAAAAAACAGGTGTGAATTTTTTTTTTTTAATAATCGGTGAGACTTTTTAAATCTTTGGTGACATTTTAAACTGGAAATTTGTATTTTTTGTCTTTTCAGAGGCTAAAAATATTGTATACAAAGATTCTTGATGTTCTTGGACAAATCCCTAAAAATGCAGCATATAGAAAGTATACAGAACAGATTACAAATGAGAAGCTGAGTATGGTTAAAGCGGTAAGTAGCTAACTTGATTTTGTTTTCTTGGATGTATGGTATCCAATGCAACATTTAACAAAAAAATAAAAAATTCAGTTGATTACTTTTTGCATATTCTGCACACTTTCGTCTCTCATTTCTATTCTCCTTCCTTCCATGCATTTCTTCCATCCTTTCTCCCTTTCATTCATCCAACTCCTGTTTATTGAGTACTTTTTATATGACAGGCACTATAAATACAGGAGTGAAAGAATAAGATCAAGTCCCTTCCTTAAGTTAACATTATAGCTTTCTTTTATCTCTCTTACCTATCTAGTCCTTTATTGATCTTTTACTTCTTATCCATAGATATATCAATCTTTATTTCATTTTTCTAGTTTTAGAGTAGAGAAGAATGAAAACAAAACCGAAAAAAAATATGTATATTGTGTTTAACAACTGTCAGGAATAACTATTTTAAAAAGTGCTTTGTTATGAAAAGAAGAGGACCAAGTTAGTCTCTTAACTACCAAAAATTATATTGAGCATTGTTATGGACAGAATGTTTGTGTCCTCCCAAATTCTTATGTTGAAGCCCTAACCCTGCAGTGTGGAGTAATTAAGGTTAATGAGATCATAAGAGTGGTACACTGATCCAGTAGGATTAGTATCCTTCTAAGAAGAGATACCAGAGAGTTTGCGTTCTCTGCCATGTAAGGACACAGCAAGAAGGTCACTGTCTGCAAGCCAGGAAGAGAGCTCCCACCAGAAACAGACTCTGTCGTACCTTGATCTTGGACTTCCAGTATCCAGAATTGTGAGAAAATAAATTTCTCTTGTTTGAGCCATCCAGTCTATGTATGGTATTTTGTTATGGCAGCCCAGGCAGACTAATACAAGCATTTTACAGCTTCTGAATCAAAGGCCCTAGACAGGCACACAATAGACTGCTGCTAATTCTTTTATACCAAACTATATTGCACTGTTGTTAAATTTCCACACTAGCAGTTATTTCGTGGACTTTTGTAATTATCCAAAATAGTGTTCATAAACTCCAAAAGTTTAGAACCACTTATACATGTAATAAGTGGCCCTAATATAGTTTTATTATTATTAGATCACCAAACTCTGTAGTCCAGAGATAATTCTTACATTTTCTGCAGGTATATGGCAAAACAGTGCAATTCGATTTGGAACTTTTATTCTTATCTTGGCAGTTCTGGAAGTAATTCACAGATTACAAGTCTCTAAAGGGGAAATTAACATTTCTTTTGAATTCATCTTTCTTTAAGGAAAATGGGCGTATGCATTTTTTCCCATCTCATGGTAAGAAATTTCTCTTTTTCTTTTCATGAGGTCAGTCTCTTCAACTGTCTTTTATTCTCTGCTTTCCTTCTCCATAACCGTGTTCCCCTTTAATCATTTCTTCTCTGTTTCTCTTTTAGCCTCCCATTTTATTATCATCTTTCAGTTAGCCTCAAAATGTATTTAGCTTTTTCCTACCTTAAAAGAAAAAGAAAACTTATCCTTATATTTTCCTTTACTTTTGCCAGTGTCACCCAAAGAAGAGTTCACTGTCATTGCTTTCACTTAATAGTTCTAAAATTCTTTTCTCTGACCTAGGCTGTTTCAGTTGCCTTATAACTAAATTGGTCTGTGTTTAGTTCTATCATATTTCATTATATGCCCCACACTGCCAATAGGGTCTTTTTTTCAATATGTAAATCTGATCATGAGATCTTCCTGCTTAAAACCTTACTATGGTTTCCTGTTCAGTGTTTCTCAAAGGCTGAGTTTAAGGATTTATGCTGGGCTGGTTGTGTGAAACTCATCTAGCTACCTTTATCTGCATGATTTTGACGTATAGCCAGGTTTGGGAGCCTCTGGCTTACAGGATGAAGTCTTTAGCATGGTATGGAAGCCCCCCCAAGATCTGGCTCTAAGTTATCTTCTCAATCTTATCTTGTCGTTTCCTGTTTTGTACACTATACTTCAGTAATACCAGACTGCTGACAGTTATGTGAGTTCCATGCAATTTTGTTTTTGGTTTCTTTGTATTTTCTCTTCCCTCTTCCTGGAATACCCTTACCTTGTCTGCCAGGCAGTTCTTACTCAGTCCTCAAGATCTGTCACTTCCTCTGTGAAGCCTTTTATGTCTTCTCTACTAGTCCATAAGCTACTTGTGAATTGCAGTCATCTTTTTATCCCAAGAATCTAGCTTAGTGCCTGACAGTTAATGAGGTCCTTAGAAATATTTGTTTATCCAAAAGGCTGTATACAAATAATTTTTAAAAACAACAAGCACTATGTAATAGCTGTATTGCTGAATCCTGTTTGATAAAATTAACACAAATTTTTAACCCCACCCATAGAGCCATGGAATCTTCAGGGAATATTGTAATGATTATAAAGTGTCTAAGCCTAAAATGGAAATAAAAGTAAATATTTTTTTCAGATTATACTAGGGAGATAGTAATAGCATAGTGGTGAAAAGCATTGGTTTGTGGCCTTTCCAAAATTTTCATCTCAGCTCTAATACTTATTTGGTGAGTTGGCATATTGCCCATTTTCTCTGTCTCAATTCCCTCATCTATAACTTGGATATAATAAAACCTGCCTTGAACACTTGTTGTTAGAACTGAATGGGTAATATATGTACAGTGCTGAACAGTTGCAAGCATATAGTGAGCATTCAGTACATGGTACCTTATTAAGCTTGGTGGCATTATGCCATTAGTAAATAAAACTCACATTATTGACCCAACTTAAGTAAGACAAATTTTGAATTGTTTTCCCAACACAGGCTTTTCCTGAGTTGAAAATAATGTTGAATATTCCTTGCCTTCTCTACATTCTCCCTCCTGGGTGTCATGACAGTGACCAGCTTCCCTGTTTTGTTATTAATTTTTGGCTTCATAGCTCAGTCATTTTGAGTTAAACAGTCTTTCTCAAACATGTTCATCTGCTTTTTTTCCCTCTCTTTTCTAACTACTTTGTATTTATTCAAGAAACACTTAATGCATGTCTGTCATATGCCACGTATGGTTCTGGGCTGGAAGCTAGTGCCTACATGGCAATGAACAAAACATAAAAGTCCCTGCCTTGGAGATTATACATTAATGATGGGAGGCAAAGAAATAAATAAGAAAAATAAGTGAATAAAGAAGTACATTCCATAGTGTGTTACAACATAGTAAGTGCAGTGAAGGAAATTAAAGAAGGAAGAATGGTGTGTATGAGGGTGATGAGGGATGTTACAATATGTATTAGTTTTCTATGGTTGCTGTAACAAATTACAACAACCTTGGTGAGTTAAAATAATAGAAATTTATCGTCTTATATTTCTGGAAGCTAAAATTAGTATCGGGCAAAAATCAAGGTGTCGGCAGGCCTGCACTCCCTTTGGAGGCTTTAGGATAGAATTCATTCCTTGCCTTTTCCAGCTGTGGTGGCTTTTTTTATTCCTTGGCTTGTGGCTGAGTCACTCCAGTCTTCACTTTTTCTTCTTCCATGTGTAATTTCCCTCTGCCTCTCTCTTATAAGGACACCTATAATTGTATTTAGGGCTCACTCAGATAATCTAGGATAATCTTCCCATTCCAAGATCCTTAATCACGTCTGCGAAATATTTGCCATATAAAGTAACAGTCATAGATTCCAGGGATTAGTTCGTGTACAGTTTGTGGGGCATTATTCCAGCCTACCACAGTATAAATTATCAGAGTGGTTCTCACTAAGAAGAAGATGTGTGAGCAAAGGCTTTGGTGGAAGTGGAGGAACAAGCCATACAGATATCTTGGGTCAGCCAGCAGGTGCCCTGAGACAGGTGCCAATTCCTGTAGAAAATAACTTTTTCTTCTCCCTCTTTTCACTCCATTTATAGGCCAAGAAGCTACCCTATTTACACCTTATTTACATATGCATGTGTGTATATAGATCATGGTTTCTGGCTCTCAAAAAGCTTGGTCTACTAGAAAGTAAATATATGTCATTGAATGTTCTAGTTACTATATTAACGTTTTTTTTTTTGGAGTCAAAGTAGGGAAACACAGTGGCTATTTTATTTTTAATTGTTTTTTTTAACTTCTTATTTTATATTGGAGTATAACCGATTAACAATGTTGTGATAGTTTCAGGTAACCTATTATTGAAGAATAATGTACATAAAGAAATGTGCAGACATTATAAGCATAGAACTTGATGTATTTTCACAAAGTAATCACACATGTCAACACTAAATCAAAAAAGAGGACATTTCCAGAATGCCAAAACCCTTTCTTATTCTTCTCAAGGTTACTACCCTCCTGAAGATAACTACTCTTCTGACCTCTAACACCACAGATTCATTTTGCCTGGTTTTGAACTTTTTATAAGTGGAATCATCAATATGTGTTTGTCTGGTTTCTTTTGCTTAATAATATGTTTGAGAGAATCATCTATGTTGTTGCATATAGTTGTAGTTTGTTCATTCTCATTGCTCTATAATATTATATTATATTCGGATACTACAGTTTATTCATTTATTCTATTATATATGGTCATTTGGATTGTTTCTGGTTTGGGGATGTAACTTATGCTGCTGTGAACATTCTTGAACATGTCATTTGGTTAATGTATTATGCATTTCTGTTTGGCATATACCTAGGAGTAGAGTTCTGGGTCATAGGGTAGCATTTATTTTTAATGCTAATGCTCAAGAGGAAATATAGGAAGTACTAAGAAAATAAAGTATTATTTTAAAATCTGTATTTTAGAGAAACTGAATTAAACATATTCTTACCCTTGATAAGCACATCAATAAACATTTAACACTTTTAATATTAAGACAGAAAAGCAATAAAATAGTAGAGAGATGAAATGGCTCTTAACCAGATATTTGGTAAAAATTAGCAAGGGTACAATGAAAGAAAAATTAATTACATTTGTCATATTAAGTGCTTTTTGTGCTTCTTTAACTATTTTTTTCTTTTTTTCCCTTAAATTATAGGAACCAAATGTTAAAAAATTAGAAGAGCAACTTCAGGGAGGCCAAATAGAAGAGGTGATTCTTCAGGTAAAGAAAAGTTGAATATTCAGATGTTTAGCTTCAAATGTTCAAAGGCACAATGTTATAGAGGTACAAAACTGACATTCCAGAAAGAAAAGAAAACTAAACTTTTTAATTTATATCAATTCATCCAATAGAAGACTAACCACATAAGAAAATGCATACTCTGACATGTGTATGTCAGTTAAATATTTATCATTGATTATAATTTGAATTTATGAGGCTTTTGTTGGAAGTTTGGAATTTAATTAGCATGTTCTTGTTAGCCTTTCCTTAGTTCAAATTAGTAACAGTATTATTGCTATTTGAATAATTTATCTTTTTAGATACATATACTTTTACATTTTAAAGGGTTACTATATTTTTAATATGGAAAAATACAGATCTTTTGAGTCATAAAATTAAAATGTAGTTTCATTTTTATTTTTGACTCTTGAAGGTTAAATTCTTAAAATATGTTTTTGTATTTCATGTTTTGTAATTTATATTGTTAAAGTTTTTACTCTGTCATTTGTTTTTAGTGTTTTTCTTATATATTTCTTTGAGATTTTTTTCAAATAAAAGATATTAACCTTAAATTTTTGCTATATTGTTTGTTTTTTCTTTTTTTAGTCTGTTCTTTGCCTTTTGACTTTTCTCCCATATGTAGAGGTTTTAAAATTTTTTACTTGGTCAAATCACTCTCCCTCTGCCCACTCCCCTTTTAATCTCCCCTCCTTCCCAATATTATATATAGGTTTAGAATGTCTTCCCCTTATAAGGGTCTGATAAATGTTTAATTCTGTTTCATGTAATTGTTACGTTTTTCGTATTTTTAAAAAATGTAAACATTTTTTTCTTACGTTTTCTTGCCTTTTATCAAAATCTCTTACCAATAGACATAATATATAAATTTGAAAGAATTGTTAGACGGCTCTGTTAAAAGAGGAATGGAGTATTCAGACAGCTTTCTATAAATGTAAACTGTTTCAGTCATTCAGAGGCCTATTTTCTTCGCCTTCCTATTCATTTGCCAGGTTGAATATGGTACTAGATGAAGTGTTATGGGAATTTAATGCAAACTTATTATTATTGTCTTCCTTCTGTTCCTCTTTCTTTTCTACCTGATTTCACTTTGATCATAACTTTAGTTTAGCTGGTACATTAATTTATCATGCAGTTATAGTCGTAGGGTACATTAAGTATTTTTACGTTATCTGTGCAGTTCTCAAATTTTCATGGGCTATGCTAAGGTTAAATTTTAATAATGCTTTATTTAACCCAGTAGATCTAAAATAGTATCACTGAAACATATCATCAATGTAAAAAATTAAGACATTTTACATTTTTTTTATACTAAGTCTTTAAAATCTGGTGTGTATTTTATACTCTCAGCACATCTGAATTTGAACTAGCTACATGTCAAGTGCTCACTCAGTAGTCACAGGTAGGTAGTGGCTACCGTACTGGACAGCCCATTTCCAGAGGGACATATGAGAGGAATGAGGAAAGGGTAGTGTGTCGGAAGCCAGAGAAGAGGGAGGGAGTGGATACAGGCGCCACATGCCAGCTGAGTCCAGCTCCCTGAAGTAGGGCTGACTTCAGTGGTGTTCAGGGGGAGGAACCCTCCTCAGCGTGCAGTGACTTTTTGGGGACATAGAGAAGGCATGAATGTTCAAGAGACAAAAGTCAAAGGGCATTCAGAGAGAGAGTCATCCTTAGGGATAGTTGTAATCAGTATTTTCTCATTTTAGCATTAGGAAATGCCTCTACCCCCAGATTTCTGTTTATCTGCTCTTTTTAACTCATTGTTTATATACATTTTAGACTGTTGCTGCTAAACATAGATTGGCTGTTTCACACCACTGACATAAATGAGGCATTGCCTTTTTTTTTTTCCTTAGTTGTGGCTCACGGGCTCCTTAGTTGTGGCTTGCCGGCTCCTTAGTTGTGGCATGTGAACTCTTACTTGCAGCATGCATGTGGGATCTAGTTCCCGGACCAGGGATCGAACCCAGGCCCCCTGCATTAGCAGCTCAGAGTCTTAATCACTGCACCACCAGGGAAGTCCCGAGGCATTGCCTTTTAACTGGAGAATTATAGCCTCTGATAGAAACTAAGCATTCATTCTGTGTTTGAATTCTTTCTCTGATGTCCTGACAAGTGTTCAACAGTGTTCTTCTAAGTTGGCCAGAGTTGTCATAGGTCTTTTTGCTGTGGAAAAAATGTGAAATAAGAAGATAGCTAAACAGGGAGACCAGCTTGGTGCTTTGTGTCCAACTGGAGGGGTGGGATAGGGAGAGTGGAAGGGAGACGCAAGAGGGAGGAGATATGGGGACATATGTATATGTATAACTGATTCACTTTGTTATACAGCAGAAACTAACACACCATTGTAAAGCAATTATACTCCAAAAAAGATGTTAAAAAAAAAAGATAGCTAAAATATATTTGTTAAATATGTTGTAAATTGTGTTTGAAAGGAAAAATTAAATGTAACATAATCTGATTAAGGAAACTGATTTGATTGATCAGTAAAAATACAACTCTTGTATGCTCTTACACTTCACAGATCACAGTTTTACAGATTGTGGGTCTAAAGGATTATGGATCATGAAATCAGTTTAGGTGGATTGTGACTAGTTTTTTTTTACATTCAATAGAAAATAGAGTGTATGACAGCTAGTAAAGGTGATGATATTTTTAGTTTTGTTTTAGTTGTATGTGCATCTTGTGGATCCCTTAGTAAAAAAAAAAAATTTTTTTTAAATGGTGGGCCATGGTAAAATAAAGTTTGAAAGCCATTAACATAGATTAAGAGACATACTTCTTAAGAGAATTTGTAGTCTAAATGGTGAAACAGACAATTAAGATCAAAAACTCACCAACTAAACTTTTGAACACTCTAAAAGCAAATTTTAATCAAATAGAAGAAATCAAAAGCCATCCTTTCTTACTTATGATGATTGTGTAGCTGTGAGAATTAAGGTAATTTAATTAATGATGTTCAACATGTGATGGTGGAACAGCTTATTATGTATTAATATGAAAAAAGTAGCTCTACTAGTTTATATTTCAGTTATTAGCTGTGATAAATATCTATTAGACAATATAATCAAACAATCTTTTAAAAATTTCTTATTAACAGGCTGAAAATGAACTAAGTCTGGCAAGAAAAATGGTGCAATGGAAACCATGGGAGCCTTTAGTGGAAGAGCCTCTTGCCAACCAATGGAAATGGCCAATATAAGCATCATTAAATGACTTGTGTGTTTATGGGAAACTGATGTAATTAAATATTCTGTTATATTAAAAATATTTCCATATTATTGACATCTTATAATCAAGAAAACTGATACAGAACATATATAGGAGACTTGATAAAATCGCTGATTATGTAATAGGGACTTGTGAATTGGTTTTTGATTTGTAGAGCATTCATTCAAATTATTTCAAAAATATTTTTTAAAACAGAAATGTTGTGGGAAGATTTGAAAGTTAATTGGAAAAATTCCTATAGATCTCCAATGCAGGGGCCATATTCAAAAGGTGAAGTATTTTTAGTAATATCTTTAACATGTCATTTAATTTTTTTTATTCTGAAAAAACATAAAAGGTACTTAATTATTATTATTGTTTAAACAAATTTATAGGTCACTGTTTGAAGTGAAGTAGTAAGAAAAAACCTATCAAATTAGAATTCATTGTACACTTGAGAAAATTGATTTGGTATTTGAAAGAAAAATTTTTATTTATAGTGGTAGTTGGAAAAACTTTTCCTTTTGTCTCATTTTTAAGGAAGTTAGCTTTCTGGCCCTTTGCCTTTAGTTTTCTTGATCAACCGAAGTACAGTAGGATAGAGATAGAATTTCTGTAAAAGAAGAGACATTAAGAGTTCTTAAAGTTTATCTGACTTACAGATAGGCTTATATTCAAAACATCTTAGTTGTATGGTTATAACTTCAAAGTGGAATCATTAAGTAGTTTTCACTAATTTCCAATATGGATGCAGCTGGGTATCAAACAAGATAAATGCTGTTCAAAGAAAGAAGCAGTTTGGTAAGTTTAAGGTTAAACAAAAATAAAATTACTTTTCATATGTCCTCACCTTTTCTACCTAGCCTCCTATCATTTCTAAGTATTTAAATTTGGTAGTTCTTACCTTCAAAGATAAGAACAAAGTACTTTTGTTTTTTGTGTGTGTATGTGTGCATGTACATATGTGTTTTGCTATCTCTTGTGGCCAAACAGAACCTTTCGGAATTTTCGGAATGAGGGGAAAAAAATGTATTTTTCTTTTTTTCCAATATTTCTCCCCTTATATAGATGTAAATTGAGTGCTAAAGGAATATTTAAAGTGGATTGAGATAATTTTTAGCAGTCAGACTGCAAGAGGACGCTTCTGTGTGGGAAGTGGGAAAAGCATTTGGGGGCGGGTCCAGCGGCTCTCATTCCCAGGCTCCAGCACTACTGTGAACTCAGTGACTAAGTCGAGGCACGTGGTCAGTTTCTCAAAAGAACCTATTGATTTCCTTCTCTGTAAAAGAAGTAGAATTTATGATTTATATCTTCCTTTTCAGTTCTAACCATTTGCTTTAATATATAATTTTACTGAGGTCAAAATATATGATCTTAAAGCATGTTTGCGTAGGTGCTTTCAAGCTATTTTTCTGGCCAACCATTTTTTCAGGTCCTTTGGGTACATGAAAACAGAAAGATGACTTGATACATACTTCCAGCTCCATTTCTCCCATGATCCTTGGCATCTTATATATTTCACCAGCAGAGCTCCTGTGGCTGTTAATAAAAGGGGACCTTATATGATGTTTACATTAGAAATTAGAATGCTAGTTGTACAATAGCAGTAGTAGTCATAGTAATAATAATAATGACTAATGTTTGTTCATGTTTGCCAGGCAATTTTCTAAGTACTTGACTAATGTTACTCATTAAATCTGCATTACAACTCTTAAGAGTGAGATCCTGCAAATTTTTCCAGATAAAGAAACCAGAATTCAGTTGCAAGTAGTGCTCCCCTGCAATTAGGCAACATGGGGACCCTGGAGAAACTGAGGCAAAGAGACAGTGTAATAACATACCCAAGGTTACATAGTTAGCTCCTTGTGGAGCTAACTTCTGAACCTAGACAGTCTTGCTCCAGAACTCATGCTCCTAAACATTATATTTTTTTTTATGAATATGCTTGGGACGCTGTCCCTCCTGCCTGTACTGTTTGGGCTGCACCAAAAGAATGTAGATCTAAAAAAAAAAAAGAATGTAGATCTGCTTTCTTAACTTTTTCTGTCAAAGTACCTATAAAAAACAAATATAAAGTAATAAACTGGATTTCATTTTGTACAGAAATCTTCATATGGATCATAGGCAGATAATGTTAATGGGGTAGGTATTTTAAAGACATCACTATGTGGTCCACTCTTCTACACTTCCTAACTGCCATTCCAGCTGCCCCCTATAATCTTACACCCGATTGTTTTTATGTCTGCAAATGTTCTCCAGGTGCTTTTTATAAACTTCCAGATTAACCTCTCCTGATCTTTTGCAGCTGATTCTTCTATTTAAAGATCTTCAGTTGTTGCTGAGTGGCTTCTAGACTAATTTGAGTAATTTTCCGAATGGCCCATTTCAGTCTCCCTGGGCTCCTCATAGGTCTCATTCAAGTAAATCACCATAATCCAGGCACCTCAAGAAAAAGCAGCTAATCAGTTTGAGCTTTGCAGACAAAGAAGAAAGTAGCAGCAAAGTGATGCCCCCTTTTTCCAGTCTGTGGACTGAGTGCAGAATATTCAGAATTCTGGCATCCTTTCCTTTGGGATGAAAATGGCTTATACCTAGGATAAGCATATAATTTTTCATTCATTGTGTAATGATTGTGAGAGTGAAAGGAAGTATGATAGTCATTTTGCCTCTTCCTCATTATTCCACTCCCTGACTCCCTCAGAATTGGGGATGGAAGTAAGGAAGCTTATCTCTGTTTTAATTTCCTTTTCTAATCCTAAAGTACAGTTAGAGAAGTGAAGCTAATTGAGCTTTTTTGTGGTTACAAGGCAAAGCAGATTCATTTTTGAGCACAGCAGTGAAGATTAGGATACTAGATAAAAAGGAAAGCAATCTTCTGTCAAATCTATCAAATGGAGAAAATCAGGATTCTTTTTTATTTTTTTCACTGTAAAAAGGCAGCTTACATTATTCTTGTGATGCTGGTGGGTGCAGGTGTGAGCAACCTGTCGGCCTCCATTTCTGAGCTGGAGGGGCCCCAGAGGCCCTGAGGCCAGCTCTCTAAGTGCAAGGGTCCCTGAGGGCTGCCTGGTCCACATTTGCAAAGTGGAGTGCAGGGCAACTTCTCCCCAGGTCAACCCAGCCGGTTTGCCTGCCTCTCACTTGGGTCCAGGTGAGAGCTTCCTCAAATCCACATGACTCTTGTCACCAGATTCTTAAGTAGCTGAATTTAGGACCTACTACGATGGGAAGACTTGCTGTGTTGCCTTCAGAAGTTAAGTCTCTTTACCTGATGCTTCATCAGGCTTTTCAAATGGGCCTTCCCACTGGGCCAGCTCTTCTAATTCCTTCTAACAGCCAAGACAGTATTCCAGAGTCTGTGTTCTTCTGTTCACTTTCATTTTTCTCAAAAAGCCAAGATCTTCAGGTCTTGCAGGACCTTGCCTGCCGTGTTCTCCAACTGAAGAGGACTGTAGAGCTTGAACCCTTGCCACGTCCCCTGACTTCTTAATCACTGGAAGGCAGTTTGCTTCTTAATCACTGGAAGGCAGTTTGCTACCCTCACATTTTTTCTTCAAAGGGAGAAAATCAGCAGTGCTCCATCGAAGAAAATTCCCACATATAGGTTAATATCAGCCTTTTCTTTTTCCTCCCACTCTCAAGGGCTATATAGACAAATGGAAGTTAAAGAAACTGCCTATGCAAGTGTGTTCTGGGGTCTAGGGTAAAGCAGCAAATCACCGAACATACCATGAGTAGTATTTTGCATCTTAGGTCAGAATTTCCTTTGAAACTCAGTACTTGGTGGGATGGCAGCCTATACTACAATTACAATGGAGAAAAAAGTAAATGAGAAGATAGGAGTTTGGTTTAGAGGAGAATGAAGAGGTTTATTTTCAATAGAATTCACAAGAAATTGTAGGGGAGCAAAACTTGCCACCCCAATATGTCTGTGGCATGCAGATTATTTTGAGCTGAAAACAAGGCCTAAAAGACTCAGGAAGAAATTTTGAAGGAAGCTATCACCATACATAACTATCGTATGAACTAGGTGTATAGACAGGGAGGAACCTAGCAGTCTGTTAAAATTTCCGTGTCCCATTGTCTCTGCATGGCCCAGCAAACATTTATTTACCAAACATTCGCTCTTCTATATCCTTGTGAAATGCCTTCCTCCCCTCTGAAGTCCCAAACAACTACCCACAACATCCTCTTGTCTTTAGTTAAAGATGGTATTTAATGTGAGGGTTTCAGCCGTTTTGGTGAGTTACTCAGTTTTCTTGGGTCTCTCCCATGTATGTGTTATTAAAATTTGTGTGATTTTCTCTTGTTAATCTGTCTCAGGTCAACTTAATTCTTTGACCAGGCAGAAGACTGTAGAAGGGTAGAGGAAAATTTCTTCCTCCCCAACAAAATCAAAGTGGGAATGTGATACAGAAATTGAATTATTTATGGGGACTGAAGAAATTTATTCGAATGTTTTCATTTAGAGGTAATAAGCCAAAACTCTCCTTAGTGAAGGAAAATATAAGAAAAATAGTGAATTAGAATAGGCTACCCCTAAACCTCAATGTCTTAATGCAACAAAAGTTTGTTTCTTATTCATATTACATGTCTAATGAGGGTCGACAGTGCTCAAAAGAGTCACACAATGGATCTGGGCTGAGAATGATGACATTTCAACACGTGGTTTCATAAACAGAGGCAGAGGAAAGGGAACATGGCAAATCATATAGAGAAACAAGAAATAGAAAACCAAAGTTAAAAAAAATTTTTTTGGAATGTACTATAGAAGTCATAAATTTAACTTGCCACACATTGCTAATATTGGGTTTTCAAAGTGGTCTTTCGGTTTATATTGGTTGCTAATTTTTTGTTGTGTGCGTACATGATATGTATGGTCAATTAGCTTCTTTCTATACATGACTGTAAATGAAAAGCATTGCAGAGATTCTTTTTTGGGATTTCTCATAATCTTCAAATATGTTGGTTTCTTTTTCAGGTGAACATTTTAGGCATTTCTAAAGGTAAACATTACTATTTTATGATAATATTTCATTTAACTCTCTTTTTCTATGACTGGAGGGTTGGTTCTTTTTCTTAGGGTAAAATAGGTCCACAATTCTATATCTAAATTCTAAACTCCAAAAATGTTTGAAAATGGAAAGTTTTTTAATAACTCATTTGGAAGCAAAACCTGACCTGAATTGAGAAAAGGCTGTTTATGGTCTTTAACCCACTTTAATGTGATTATGGATACATTTTGTTATAGAAGTATTAATGTATTTGCTTCTGGAGTACTTCCCCAGGCCCACTGAAGGTGTTACAGAATATACAGTATATGTCCATATTACCTTTCAAAAATCTGAAAAAAACCTGAATTTCAAACACATCTGTCCTTAAGGTTTCAGAAAAGGGACTATGGATCTTTATTTCCAGTCTCTTAACAAGCTCACAAAAGTATTATGATCCAAATTCAGTTCTTACAGATAATTTCTAAAGAATAATTTTGAGGTCCTTGGTCTAAATTATTCTTCTAATATTTTTTTCTGATTCACTCATTTGCATTTTAGCATGAAGTAACAATGGGAAATACTTTGAAATGCTTGATTTCATAAAGCCACTAGATGGCATCTTTGTAAAAATAAAAATACTTTAAAAGAAATGTTTATTGTATAAATAAAGGGTGAGATAAATAAAGGTGGATTCTTATTTCGTGAGAAATAAAGATAAGTCATTTTGGGCAATAAATCCTGAGAAAAATGCATAGGTTTATGTAAAATGCATAGGAAAAGTAAAATGGTATTTTAAATTACTTTTCCACCTTCAGAATTGAGGGTCTTTTTCTGATTGGTTGTTTTCAGCTTGCATTTACATTTATTTTACATAACCAAACAACCGTATATCTGTGTGTGTTTGTGTGTATATACACATATATATGTATGTGCTTTTGATGTGCTTTCCAACTTGTATAGACTACCTGGGAAGCCTACCAATTAAGTTAGGCTTATATTGTAAAATTGAGTTGTATAAAATCGCCTCCACAGCAAACTATAAATAAAATATGAACATATAGTGGGTATCAAATCACATTTAAGATGGTGAAGTACTTAAGTTATCTACCACCAGGTTTTCATCCCTCCATCTCCTGCCTCTATGACTAAATCTAGCTTTTCATACTGTCCCTAACAGGGAGGGCAGTGAATGATACATTTTAAACAGGAGACCCAGAAAGGTGAGTGTTTAAAACCAATTAAATTCTCATTACTAGTAAAATTTAAGATACATTATGATTTTGGAGATGGGAGTAGGGGAGCACTGGGAAGAATTTGTCTGTGTATCTCCAGCAACATCTGGTTTATTCATGAGACACTAACCCTAGTGGTTATCAAAATGCCCTTTTCTCTGCTCTTCATGAATATGTGGATTCATGAAATGATTTAAATGCATATGCTTTGGGACTTTTCTGGTGGTCCAGTGGTTAAGGCTCCAAGCTCCCAATGAAGACGGCCCAGGTTCCCTCCCTGGTCAGGGAACTAAATCTGGCATGAGACAACTAAAAAAAGATCCCGCATGCTGCAACTAAACATCCTGCTGAAACTAAGACCGGGCGCAGCCAAAAAAAAAAAAAAAAAACACGACGTTTTTATCTAAAACCATTAGCAAAGCCAATTTCATCTGAGAATATAATACATATTCTATATTGTTCTAGTAAGAAATATCTATTTTAAAATGAGATAAAGATGGAAAAAAATTACATTGGACATTAGGAAGTTATTGGGGAGAGGAGAATGCAATTTCAACAGAATGGCATAAAGGAATGAAGACATTGAACATTATGAAGGAAGAATGGACCTGTACTATATATAACAAATTTTAGTTTTATTACTTAATCTTACATCTTTTTTAAATATCAAAGGGTTTTAGGTCAAAGGCAGCATAGAATAGTGGTTTAAAATGGAGGTTCTGGAGTCACACTGCTTGGGTTTATTTCTGGTTCCCCCACCAAACCTCTCTGAGCCTTAGTTTCCTCATTAGTAAGAGGAAGCAGATCACAGTTCTTCCTTTAAAAAATCATTGTAAAATTTAAATTAGAAGTATATGTAAGTGCTTAGTAACAAATAATAATAAATGTTAGCTATTATGAAGCCACATGAAGTTTGTTACTACATATACAATAGGAACACAATTGATCCTTTCCCGCAATAATACGTGCTTCTTTAAAAACCTTCTCAATTTAAAGAATTTATAGTCATAGGGGAAAAAAACCCGTTTATAATTCAGTGATTAACAATAGCTTTGCTTCTCCTGACTTAAAAGGGGAATTATTTAATAGCTCCTATCTCCCTTTTCTGTTTGGCTGCAAGGGAGCTAAGAGCCGAGTTCCAAATTTAAGAAAAGCAATTAGGCACCTGCTGCTGTACACCTGTGTTCTCCTTTGCTTAGGTCCTCACTCTCACTTCATATTTACATTTTCTCTAACCCTGATTTTTTATATCCATAGCGCGAATTGCTGTCAGTATTTGGTTCGGAGAACTGTGCCATTTCACAAGTGTAAAAGACAGCTTAGAGAGTGGTTACCATCTGAACCACTTTCGGATCTAGGTAGCGAGTAGGTAAGAAATCCCCTCGCTCCCTCACCCCGCCCCAACTTCTGCTTCATTCCTTCTCTCCGCCCCCTCCCCTGGCTCCGCCCCCTCCCCTGGCTCCATCCCTCGCCCCTTTTTTTCTAAGCGCGGGCACCGCCTCTTCTCGCGGGAGTGGTGTTCTGGTGGGAGGGAGTGGTGCCGGGGCCGTTGCTAGGATACAACCGGAAACAGAGAATTCGGCGAGCGTGGACTCTGCTTTCTAGGAGCCCGGGAAACCGCTTCTCCCCGACTAACTGCGTTTCTTAGGTAGGAGGACAGGTTCTGGCTGCCCTCGACTGGCCGTATCCCTAGGCCGACCTTGAGCGGGTGGCTAAGGCGCTGGACTCCGAGGGCTCTGTGCGGGGCGTTGATGCAACCTGGGCTCTGGGGACTGTATGGCCACTCGGGAACGTTTCACCTTTGCCTAAAAAACTGTGCCAAGCGTCCCATCTTTCTTGGTTCCTTTTCTGGCTCCGTATCTCTAATTTGGGATTCGGAAGTAGCGGCATCAAGCTAGGAGGTGTGCCTCACCTCCCACCCCGAGCGCTTATCACGGTTAATAATATAGAAGCAAGACGTGTGTGCAGCCCAGTCTGGCATTAGAAAATGTTTAGCCATCAATGGTGACCATTTTTAGTCTTTATAGAGCGCTTTCAGACATTCCTCTTTCACTCCTCTCCACCCACGGTCTTTGCTGTGCCCTGTTAAGAAACTTAAATGCTCAACAAGGCTATTTGGTAGAAGGGAAAACTGGATCCCTGCCTTACTACTTACACTAATATTCTAGATATACCAACGAAATTATGCATTGTAGGTGAAAGGGGGACGTTTTTGTATGCAATCATAGGAGAGTGTTTTTTTTTTTTTTCTTTTTAAACAACTTTTTAAAGATTATAACATTTACCCTTGAATACATAATACATAATAATACATAAAGATGGTTAAAAGTTCAAACAGTAAGAAGAGTGAACAGTGAAAATCTGTCTTGCACCCGTGTTCCCCAACTCCCTGCCCTCCAGTTCACCTTGCAGAGGTATTCTACACATATACAAAAGTAGTCGTATCTGTAACATTGTACATACTGGTATGTGCTTTTGTTGGAGGAGAGGTCATTGAAAGGACATGACCTCCGGTTTACCCACTACCCAGGGGGGCAATCGGAGGCTCTTTTCCCCTCCCCTGTCCTTGGAATGTACCTTCTGCCCATTGTTCCTGAACTAGGAGATGTGCTATTGAGACCATCGGAACTGTATACCTGACTGAACCCAGTTAAGATCTCATAAACTCAGGAATTTTGGCGGGTAGATGTTGAGATTTACTGTCTTTAGGCTGCGTAAGACAACCCTCCCTTGTAAGTTTCCTTGCTTATTAAACCTGCCACCTGCAATCTGGAGCGGTCTGCCTCTTTCTTCGATTCTCCTTGCCCTCTGTGTACCAGGCTCAATTTCTGTTTTACCCAGCGAATTCTGGAGGTTGTGAACCAAGAGCTTTGCTTTTTCACTTAATTGAAGAATACAGTATGTAGCCTTTAGAATTGGCTTCTTCATTTATCATAATTTATTTGAGATTCACACATGTTGTATCAATAGTTTATTCCTTTTTATTTATGCGTGGTATTCCATTTTATGAATGCATCATAGTATGTGTATCCATTCCTCAGCTAAGGAACGTTTGTGTTGTTTCCTGTCTTTGGTGATTAAAAATGAAGCCTTTATTAACTTTTGTGTGAAGGTTTTGAGTGAATGTAGTTTTTCATTCCACTTGGGTAAAGGATACAGATTACTGGGTCATATGATAAATGTGTTTAATTTTACAAGAAACCTGACAAACAGTTACCTCAAATGCTATATGAATTTTCACTTTTGCATCAAGGTATAAGAGCTCCACTTGTATTCATACTCACTGGCTATTGTTGGGCTAAAATTTTTTTAAACTATTCTAATAGATGTGTAGTGAAATCTCATTGTGATTTGAAGTTTCATTTCTCTAATGACTAATGATATTGAGCATTTTTCATGTGCTTGTACTCAGGGCCGGGATTAGAGTGAGGCAACTGAGGCAACTAGGTCTAAAATCTTAGGAGGTATTTATTCTCAGGTGCAAGTGCGTGTATAGGGCAGTGCAGGTGCCACGCTTGCCTCAATCTTGTCCTGGCTCTGCTTATTTGCTTTCTTTTGTATATTCTTTGGTGACGGATCTGTTTAAATCTTTTACTCATTTTTTTCACTGTTTTTTTTTCTTATTATTGAGTTTTGCAAGTTCTCTATATATTCTGGGTACACGTCCTTTATCAGATAAGAGTTTTGCAAAAAACTACATCCCAGTGTATGGTTTGCCTTTTGATTCTTCTAGTTGTCTTTTTTTAAGAGTAGAAGTTTTAGATTTTGTTGCTGTTGCTGTTTTAGAAGATGCTATCTTGGCCATCATGGGGGGAGGATGACCCACCAGATAGAAACAAAAGCATTACCTCAGATTCTCCAAAAAGGGTAGATAATTATGTTGCCAGGAGTTAAGGCTTCTTTATGGTGCTCTCTTTCTAATCAGGCCACTAAACTTTGTTATAGGAGAAAATAACCAAAAGGAAGATTTTTGTGTGTGTGTGGGTGAGAGCCTAAAGAAGTTTCTAGAACTTCTTAAAAGTTGAAGTTTTGTTCAGTTTTGTCTCATTTTTTTTCTCTTTGTTTTTCTGGAATTTTAAAACTTTATTTCAGTTCTTTTATTGGTTGTTCTTGAAGTTTAACTATGCATATTTTATTTAACAATGTCTAGAGTTAAGAATATCATAGCTCTCAATTTTGTAAACAGTATAAGGAATTGATAATAGTTTATTCTCATCTTTCCCTTCCCAGTTACATATTCTTTTCTTTTTCTTTTTTTAAAATTTATTTTTGACTGTGTTGGGTCTTCGTTTCTGTGCGAGGGCTTTCTCTAATTGCGGCAAGCGGGGGCCACTCCTCATCGCGGTGCGCGGGCCTCTCACTATCGCGGCCTCTCTTGTTGCGGAGCACAGGCTCCAGACGCGCAGCCTCAGTAATTGTGGCTCACGGGCCCAGCTGCTCCGCGGCATGTGGGATCCTCCCAGACCAGGGCTCGAACCCGTGTCCCCTGCTTTGGCAGGCAGACTCTCAACCACTGCACCACCAGGGAAGTCCCCCAGTTACATATTCTTATTGTCTCATATTTTAATTTTCTGCTATTATTTTGTGTTGACAATATTTATTTGGGTTTACCCATATGTTTATGATTTATTTGTTTGCCTTTCCTTCTTGCGCTTCAGACTTACATTGGACCCATTTTACTCCTCTTCAAGTGTATCCTTTAGAAGTTCCTTTAGAGCAGATATCTTGGTGATAACTTGTTTGTAAATGTTTCTGTTTTTCTTCTTGAAAGATAGTTTTGCTGGGTGTACAATTCTGGGTTGATAGTTACCTTCTTTTAATTAGTCTATTATTGCCTTGGCTTCTATTTTTCTGATGAGAAATTGCAGTGATTTTACTTTTCTTTCCTTTGCATTAATGCCAGCAAATATGATTCAAAACAGTGGATGATATGTCCTTGATCACTGTTTGCTTTTCGGATTTTCTGTTTGTTATTCTGTAATTTAGTTATAATATAAATGGCTATGAATTATTTCTATTTATCCTGTTAAGTATATTTTTATATTGTGCTTCCTGGACCTGTAGATTCATATTTTTAATCAGTTTTGAAAAATTTTCAGCCATTACCTTTTACGATATTTTCTCCTTTCCATCTTTGTTTTCTTCTAGGACTCCAATTTGACACATGCCAAATCAGGGGCTGGCAGACTTTTTCTGAAAAGGGCTTCACAGGCTACATGCAGTCTGTGTTGCACACTCTTTGTTTTTTTTTAATATATTTTTTAACAATTTTCTTTTATTTATTTATGGTTGCGTTGGGTCTTTGTTGCTGCGCACATGTGGGATCTTCCCAGACCAGGGCTCAAACCCATGTCCCCTGAGTTGGCAGGGAGATTCTTAACAACTGCACCACCATGGAAGTCCCTCTTTGTTTTTTATTTTAGCAATACAAAGCCATTCTTAGCTCACAGCAAGAGACATGCTTAGCAGAAAAATATGCTAGACTTTCTTTTTCTTTTCTCCATGGCTCTTAATCTCTCATATTTTTCATATCCTTATCTCTTTGCAACAGTCTATATAAAATCTTTTGATTTATCTTCCAGTTTACTAATTCTCTCTTCAGCTCTAATACTGTATTCATTGAATTTAACAAGTATACATTTTTATTCAGGATATTATTATTATTAATTATTTTAAATTTGTCATCTGGTAGCCAGAGAACTTCACTAAGGTTAGTTTTTTTCTCCATAAGGATCTACGCTTAAGTGAAAGTTCCAAACACAGCTTTTCCATCTCACTACTATTTCAAGTTTTAATCTTCCCTGTGCTTTTGCCTCAGAAATCAGCCTCAGGGCCACTTCCCCTGTCCCCTTTTCCTGGCTGCCAACCTCTATAGGTAGGCTCCTGGCTATACTGGCTTCTCACTGCTCTGATCCAGCTCCTGCCTCTGATGCCTGGCTCTGGGCTGCTCTGGCCCACCCTGGCCCAAGCTCCTGTACGCTGTCTTACTGTTTCCCAAGCCAAAACTCTTGGTTGTTGTAGCTTAGGCCCTAGTTAGCTCCAAGATCAACCCACATTTGTTTGTTGATATGTTTGTTTTGGGGGACAGAGGTCATTGGACACCTCTGCTACAATTTGTGAGAGCAAAGCTACTACAGTGTGTACTTTCCAGCATATAGTTGCTGTGGAGATGTCAGATTCCTTGGAGCTTCTATTCAATTGCAATGTCAGAAGCATAAATAGCCTTTTTTAGAAAAAAGGCTATTGAAAAAAATTCTTCTTTCACAAGGCATTGTTCATTGAATAAGAGATGACAACATACTTTAGAATTTTTTAAATATATTCTTCATAGGATATTTCTCTCAGATTTATTGTGTTTTGAGGTTCTCTTTTTGGTACACATTTTTACTTTCTGTGGTGTTTTTATTAAAAATTCACCAATGTTTTTTACCTAATGCCATTACTAAGATAATATTAAAAAAATAATGAGCCACATTGTAGTATACTATGAACATTGCTGTATGCCAGCAATGAATTTGATATTTGGTGTAGAAGTTTTAAGTGTAGTAAATATATATATATATATATATATATATTTTTTTTTTTTTTTTTTTTTTTTTTTTTAATTCAGGACAATGTCGGACCAGGAGGAAGGATCCGATGCTCAGAATGTTGATTCACCAAAAGAAATAGAGGATGCTTTCGGGACTATCAATATTCCAGTTCCCGCAGAAGAGGTTCCAGAGTCAGATCAAACTGAAGACTGTGAATCTGAACTAGAGCCATCTAGTGGGGGCCGTGAAAAACGTGTTGAGGAGACGAGTGACCAGAGCGTTTTAAGCCTGGAGCTAAATGATGTCGAGCAACTCATGGAAGACATTACGGCAGATGAACAAGTTTCATATTCTCCAGGAGATGGTGGAGAGTCTCTAGCTAAATCTGATAATGCAGTGCAGTCAGCCGAACAATATTCAAAAGATTCTCTGGCATTTCTGGAAAAAATAAAGGCAGTAAAGGAATCTCTGAAAACATCAATGAAAGATTCGTCAGCAACAGGTATTAACTAGGGAAGATAGGGTATTTTTTCCGCCTCATTTTGAAGAATGGTTGTTTTTTCTTGTTTGCTTTTGCTTGAAGATTTATTTTATATTTGATATTACTTTCCCACTCCCTTATCCACCAAACCTCTGTGGCTATGCCCCTTGAATCTCTTAATTACGTGTGAAGCCTCTCCTCTATTCTGCAGTATCTACTTCCCTAAATAAAGGAGCATCAATAAATTTTAAAGTGCTGTTTATCTCTTTTTCCCAAATAAAATAGGTTCTTAAAATGTTTAGGGAGAAATTTTTGAGTATAATTGTAATTCTTTTGCATGCCATTTTGGAATTAATTGTACATAGCTAGCAAGAGGTGGGATGGGAACTTGACACCATATTTTTCTAGTTTTATATACAGTACTCATTCCACGTATCTCGTTGCTTTTACGTATTTCCATATTTCTGCTTAGTCTTAACTTTATATTAAGCTTCAGAAAAATCATTGTTGTCTTTCATTATGGGTTAATTTTAAAGACATAATGTTGATCACATGGCATGTGGAAGTTATTACTACATTGTTGGTAACAAAGCAGAAGGGGAGCAGGAAGAAGGTGGTTACATGGAGAATTGTACTTGGGTGGTTAACTGACTGCTCCTTCTCCCCCTTGTCCGTAACTTTTGAGAGAGTTTCCATCCATAGAGTGGAGAACATGGGTCATCATTTAACAATAACAACAGCTTAGTCTGGCTGGTAAAATGTAGCTTTTGAATCTAGTGGAGTAGTTAGCTCTTGTGTGGTGTGTCCACACAAGTAAGAATAAAAAGGAGGGGGAGAAGTAATCAAGCCCATTTATGCCTAATTGAAGTTGTTTTCTCTCAATTACATTATTCATTGTGAATTTGGGCTCCATTTTTTGATAATTCTGTGATTCCCTTTGATTATAGCTCTTACCAAATATATGATGATTAAAAAAAAGTGGTCTTGGTCCTGTAGTTCCTGAGGCTCACAGATTCCTGAACAAACTTTCCCTTCCCAAAGCTTAGGAAGTCACTGCTATGAAAAATTTAAAATACATTAATCATAGAATTTTGAATCCAGGAAACAATTAAAATAGCCTTCTGATAATGTAACATCTGTGAGAGTGTTCTCTTATTAAGAGAGAACTGTGAAAATGATTTTAAAAGAATCTTTAAAAGCACTTTAGTTTCGTTTCCTCTTTCTCATGGTATTCTGGGCGAGGAGGTAATCTCAAACGTGCACTGATCCTCATAGAAGGCAATGCAAGAGAGATCTGAACTTTGAGCTGGAGTTGGGGGAGCAGGCATTGACCATTGATGCTAATTCTTGAGATTATGCATTGATTTTCAAAGCAAAATGTTGCAACTGAATGTTTGTCACTTCTCCTCTTAGAAAATGAATACTAGCTCTTACTACGGAGGTGTGGTGGGAGAACATGGCAGAAATAACCTGCATTCTATGTGATTACAAATTGTCCCATATTTCTCTGCCTGTGGATTCTATGATGCTGACCCTTGCTTTTAACTATGACTCTTTTTTTCTCTTATTTTTTCTGCAGTAAAAGTTGTACTTCTTCCTGTGGGCCAGGAAATTATAATGCCCTTTAAAGTTGACACTGTTCTAAAATGCCTCAAGGATCATTTTTCATCTCTATTAGGTGTCCCACCTTATGTCCTGCAGATAAGATGTGCAGGTAAGCTTGGAGGCTAATAAAACTTATCGAGACTTCTCTTTGATTTGTTAAACTAAATATCTTCATGTTTACTGTTTGAACATTATATTGTGGTTATATATTCATTCATTCAACACATTATTATTGAGGACATACTTTGTTCCAAATACTTTGCTAAGAGCCAAAGATATAAAGAAACATGAAATAAAATCCCTGTTTTCAAGTTGTTTACAGACTAGGAAGGAAGAAGATGTATGCAACGGTTACCACACAGTGTGTAAATGTTTTGATGGAGATATGTTCAAAAAACTGTGAGAACAGTGAGGAAGGAAACTGGGAGATTCTAGAAAGCTTCATCTGATAAAAGTGATAATACTTGTGCTAAGTCCCAAAGAGGTGAGAAAACCTGGGACTTTTCGGAAGTGGTAAGGAATTTAGAGGGAATAGAAGTAAATTATATATGGGAAGTAGGAGGAAATGAGGTTAAAAAAATAGATGATGAATGAGCATGTATAGAAAAAGAAGAGGACTGAAAATGGTTTATCTATCAGTCTTCTGTACATTAAGGTCAGTTCACATTCTGAGTGATGTTCAACTTTATTTGTATTTTGTGGGCAATATTGAGTAGCCCACCTTATATTAGCCTTGTGTCATGAGAGGCTGAGGTCTTAGTAACTGTGATAGAATTAAGCAGACTAGAATAGCTCAGGAAATGTTTCTGTAGAATATGCCTGCACAGATCATAATATTTTATTTTAAATAGTTTGATATTAACTTATAAAGATGCCACAAGTTTCTAGGGCAATAAGAACATTTTTTTTGTGGGAAAATCTGAAGTGCTAAAAAGGAGTAAGCCATACCTATGAAGTTCTTCCTCCTTGCCAAATCAGAGAAAAACAATCAGTTCAATTTCAAAATTATTTTTAGAAAACTATTGTAATGAATGTGCTCCAATAGTAAGATGTTCATGTATTCAAACAACAGGTTACTAAAGCTTGATTGAGGAAACAAAGCTAAAATTTAAATAGTTATTGTAACAATAATGATACTGATGATGATAATGGTCATGTTGATGATGATGGCTAATTTAATGAGCACTTACTATGTGCTAGTCCTTCTACAGAATATTCTGCCTACATTATCACATTATCATTCAATCTATACAACAGTCCTTTGAGGTAGGTATTACTATTAATTTTTTTTGAGAGATGGAAGCTAAAGCTTGAAGAACTTCTGCAAATTCCCAAAGCTTATGAGTGGCAGAGTCTGAACTTAAATATAGGTATGACTCCAAAAAGGGAATTTGGAACTGCTTGGCATTAACTATAAGGTGAAATTCAAAACTGGAGAAGAGAGAACACTTTGAGACTGAGCACCTGGCCAGTGGTACCTAAGAATCTATTTCTTTGCACTTCATGACTTTTCTTCTTTATGTGTAAATACCGTGCATCGCCACTGGCTTATGTCAGCAGCAATAAAAAAAGAGCTTGATTCTGTGCCAACCACTCTCCAAGACAGGTGCTTTCTTCTTGTACTAGAACTGGAGTTCAAGTTTGGTGGGACTAAGCCTACACTAGAAACAATTAGAGGGCTGAAGAGGGCTCTGTGTTAGTTGGAAGAGGAATCTCTATTAGTTTCCTATGACTGTTGTAACAATTAACAAATTTAGTGGCTTATTTTGCTTATGGTTCTGGAGGCCAAACATCCTAAATCAATTTCACTTGGATAACGTCAAGGTGTCAGCAGGGCTGTTCTCCCTCTGGAGGTTCTGGGGAGAGTCTGCTTCCTTGCCTTTTCCAGCTTCTAGAGTTGCATTTCTTGTATTCTTGGGCTTCCTCATCTTCAAAGTCAGCAGCATAGCATCTTTAAATCTCTCTCTGCTTCTGTCATATCATCTTCTCTGTAGTCAAATCTCCCTCCTCCTTCCTCTTAAAGGGCACTTCTGATTACATTTAAGGCTCATGTGAATAATCCAGGATAATCTACCCATCTCAAAATCCTTAACTTAATAAAATCTGCAGTCACTTTTTCCATATAAGGTAGCATTCATGGACTCTAGGAATGTACATGGATATATTTTAGGGCCATTATTCAACGTATTGCAAAATCCATATAACGTTAATTTTTTTTAATTAAGAATTTAAGGTGAAATTGAAACTCAAAGATTTTTGAATGTGCTTTCTTGAACATAGCTAAAATAGACTAGTGGTATCTGACATATTTCTAAGAATGAGTAAAACAAACCTTTGCTATGTTAAATCCCTAATTGTAATTTAGGAAGAACATACATTGGAAAACTGATATAGTTTCTATCATTATACAAAACAGCAGCCAGTAACATTGTACGTATTTATGTATGCCTTAAAATATAGAAAGAAATTTATAGTCAGTTTATGAAATAAACCAGTGAGGATGGGGGTATAAGTTGAAGCAATAAAACATAAAAATAAGGTGATGATGTACACTTTTTTCAGCAAAAAACTGAGTCTTAGCTCTACCTTGGCATGAATTAATTTATATGAATTTCTGATTATAGAAACAGAAAGGAAGGGATTCTTTAGAACTCTGAGTGTATACATTAGGAGTGTGTATTAAAATAATCAGGCTTTCCCTGATATGGATATGTCCTATGCTTATGTATAAAACATTGTGATTTTTTAGAGAATCGATGTTTAGAATATGATTTTACTCATATTATAGAATGTGTTTTTTATTTTTAAATGTTTATAGTTGCATGGTTATTGTATATTTGTATTTCTGATGAGTTGAGAGTTGTATTTTTACTTTACTTATAATACTGAATTCTTGCTCAGGAGTACCACCTTAATTTTTTCCATTGTGGAGTTTTTGATACTAATAATACAGCAAGAGGTGGACATCATCAATACGCTATTTGGTAATTAAACAATATGTGTTCATATAAGCACCATTGATGTTTTCCATCCCTTAAAATGAGTACATATAATCATTTCTTTGCCATAACACTTCTTATAATTTTATCTCATTTTTAGGAATGATTATTAAAAATCATGAGACGCTACTACAACATGGAGTTAAGCCCCAGGATATTGTCCAAGTGGAAATCTTTTCTTTACATCCAGATCTATATCCAATCAAAAGAATAGATAGATCAAGTGATGCCTCTCAAATCATAACTGTCAGAGTACAAACTGGTTAGTTATTTGATATATCTTATAGATAAAGTATTTTTTTAGAGTCCCTTTGTAGTTGAACTTTCATTTAATCTTGGTTTTATCTCCTCAGGCATTGATCAGTACCAGGAAGTAGCTGTTGAGATTATAAAATCTGATTTTCACAAACCATTTCTTGGTGGATTCAGACATAAAGTAACAGGAATGGAATATCACAATGCTGGAACACAAACTGTACCTAAAAAGATTCCTGAAAAACTGAATGCATTTTGTAGGGATACACAGGTAATATTTTTATTTTTCCATGTAGGATTTTGAAGCTACAGAATCAACAAACGTTTTACTGTGTAGCTCTCTAAAATTAAAATCTTCTAAGGAATTATATGGTAATTAAAATAATAAAAGATATTAACTTAAATGTATAGGAAAATATGCTCTTTACTCACTTTATGTGTATATAGTGGATATTTATTTAAATTTTTTAAATGTTTTTATTTTAGACAGTTTTTCAGAGAAGAAAGCTCCAGCAAACTACAAATACAACATCCACACAGATGACTAAAATTGGTGTGTATGTATCAAATATGACTGATAGACTGGTAACACCAGGAAAATATTTTTCAGCAGCAGAATACCATGCTAAAAGATTAAAGGCGGTAAGATAACTTTTATTATAGGTGAATACTAAATGACTTTTTACTATGTAAACAGTTATGCAACCATTACCACAGTCAATTTTAGAACATTCTCATTATCCCAGAAAGAAATCCCACATCCAATAGCAGCCAGCCCCTATTTCCCTCCAATCCTTTCTGATTTAGGCAACCACTAATCTACTTTCTGCCTCTATTGATTTGCTTATTCTGGTTATTTCATATACATGTAATCATACAATGTGTAGTCTTTTGTGACTGGTTTCTTTTACTTAGCATAATGTTTTCAAGGCTCATCCATGTTGCAACATGTATCAATGTATTGCAATCTATATTGCAAAATAATATTCCGTTGTATGTACCCAATTGTATATACCTACTGTAGGTAGGTCAATATATATACCACAATTTGTTTGCCCATTTATCAGTTGATAGACATTTGATTTGTTTCTACTTGTTGGCTATTAGGAATAAGGCTGCTATAAACATTCACGTACAAGTTTTTATGTGGATATGTATTTTCATTTCTCTTGGTATCTGCCTAGGAATGTAATTGCTAGATCATATGGTAATTTATTTATTTATTTATTTATTTATTTATTTTTGGCTGAGTTGGGTCTTTGTTGCTGTGCGTGGGCTTTCTCTAGTTGTGGTGAGCAGCGACTACTCTTTGTTGCAGTGCATGGGCTTCTCATCGCGGTGGCTTCTCTTGTTGCGGAGCACGGGCTCTAGGCGTGCGGGCTTCAGTAGTTGTGGCTCACGGGCTCCAGAGTGCAGGCTCAGTAGTTGTAGCGCACAGGCCTAGTTGCTCCGCGGCATGTGGGATCTTCCCAGACCAGGGCTTGAAACTGTGTCCCCTGCATTGGCAGGCGGATTCTTAACCACTGTGCCACCAGAGAAGCCCTCATATGGTAATTCTGTTTAACCTTTTTGAAGAACTGTCAGACTGTTTTCTAAGGCAGCTGCACCATTTTATGTCCCACCAGCAGTGTGTGAGGATCCCAGTTTCTCCATTTCCTTATCAGCACTTTTGGATTATTGCCATCCTAGTGAGTGTGAAGTGGTATCTCATTGTGGTTTTGATTTGCATACCCTGATGCGTAATGATACTGAATATTTTTCATGTGCTTATTAACATATATTCTTAGGAGAAATGTATATTCAGATACTTTGTCCAATTTTAATGAGGTCGTCTTTTTTATTATTGCTTTATTGTTTAAAAAAGTTTTTTTAGTTGTTTGCTAAGTGGTTGCTCCAAGTGTAATCTAGGGATTAGAATATACATCTCAATTTATAGCAACATACTTTGTATTAATACTAACTGAAATTTAATAAAGTATTGAAACCTTGCTCCAATAGAACTCCAAATTTATCCCTTGTTCTTTGTGCTATTATCATACAAACATGTACATTCTGTTTGTGTTCTAAGCCCTGTAATTCCTTTTATAATTATTGTTTTTATGCAATTGACTTTTTTTTTTTTTAATTATTTATTTATTTATTTATGGCTGTGTTGGGTCTTCGTTTCTGTGCGAGGGCTTTCTCTAGTTGTGGCAAGCGGGGGCCACTCTTCATCGCGGTGCGCGGGCCTCTCATTATCGCGGCCTCTCCTGTTGCGGAGCACAGGCTCCAGACGCGCAGGCTCAGCAATTGTGGCTCACGGGCCTAGCTGCTCCGCGGCATGTGGGATCCTCCCAGACCAGGGCTCGAACCCGCGTCCCCCGCGTTGGCAGGCAGACTCTCAACCACTGCGCCACCAGGGAAGCCCTATGCAATTGACTTTTAAATAAGAGTAGAAAAGAGGAAAATGTATTTATACAGTCTTTTATATTTTACCTACATAATTACTTTTTCTGGTGCTATTTATTTCTTCATTTGAGTTAAAATTAACATCTAATATCATTTTCTTTCAGTTTGGAGAATTCCCTTTAGTATTTGTGTATGCTTATATACTTGATGGTGTCCTAAAGTCCTCTGAGTCTCTGTTCGTTTACCTTTTTTTCCCCCTCTTCTTCAGAGTAGATGGTTTCTAATGATCTATCATCAAATTCATTGTTCTTTCTTTTTCCAGTTAAGATCTGCTGTTGAGCCTGCTTTTTGTGTTTTCATTTCAGTTATTTTACTATTAAACTCCTAAATTTCCACTTGGTTCTTTTTTTAAAATTTCTGTCTCTTTGTTGATATTCTGTCACCATACATCTTAAACAAAAATTTATTCAGTATCTAACCCTAAACATAGTCAATATGGTATTTTCCTTCTTTTTTTCCAAATGGAAAGAAATCATAAAAAAAATTTGCAGAAAATTCCTCACTCAGATTTTTCTTTTTCTTACTTTCCATTGGGAGGTAATTATACATGGAATTTTAAAGAAGTTTCTTGTACACCTAACATTATATCACAATCATTTCTCTGCCTTTTAGTATTTATTATAAACAATTTAATGGCATTATATTATTGCACAATGTTAACACTATAATTTAATTACTTTCTTTTTTAGGGCATATAGACACGTTTTCATCAAAATCTTAATGCTATATAAATTGTAGTGTGCATTTAAAAAATACTTAGAGAAGATGTTAGAAGTTGAATTACTAGGGGAAAAAATGATGACTTTTTAAAAGTTTTAGATATTACCAAAGTGTTTTTCAGAAATACTGTACCAAATGATGTATGCATAAACCACTTATAAGAGCCCATTCCATGCTGACTTCACCAGTAGCACATATTATTTTAAAAAATTGTTGTCTCCTTATAGATGTTAAATATATTTTTATATTTTCTCTCAACCTATCACTCATACTTAGTTTATGATATCTTTCATTATAGTCAAACTTATTAATATTCCCTTTTATGGTTTTTGCATTTTATGTATTGTTATAAAAGGCTGTATCATCCCACAGTCATAAGTATAACTTTCTTTTATAGTTGGTGTGTGTGTACAACTTTATCTGGATTTTTAAAAATGATATGAAGAAGAGTTAAATTTTATTTTTTCCAAATGTAATGCCAACTGCTGAGTACCATGAATATTCAAGTTTATTCTCTCCACAGTAATGTATACTACATTTTCATATATATATGCATCTGTTTCTAATTTCTTCATTCTTTCATTAGTGTATATGTTTTTTTCTCTGTCAGTAATGTATTGCTTTAATTATTACTGATTTGTTATATATTTTGAGGCCTGGTCCATTAGGTTCTACCTCATTGTTCTTCCTTTTCAAGACTGTCTTGACTATTAATGCAAGTTTTTCTTCCATATGAATTTTAGAGTAAGTTTGCAGTTTTCATGAAAAATTGCAGATCTTGCTCAGAAGTACATTGATCAGTTGGGGAAAAATGGACACCTTTACCCTGTTGTTTATTTGGGTTATCAGCTAAACATGACATACAAAGCATATGCATTTTATCTCTGCTACTTCCTAGCATCATTTTGCTTGAATAAAAAAATTTGAAAGCAGTGATTTTGTTTTTTGCTTGACAAGAAACCTGGAGCTAGACTGCTGTTCTAGCCCAGTTAGCTTAGGACATCGAGAGAGGAGCCTGCAGTCTCAGCCTGCTGACTCGCTGCACTGAAGGAGACTGCTCACCGGGGGGACCACGCGGCTAACTTTGTAGTTGACTTTATCAGTGCCTGCAATTATTCCAGCCTGAAGAATGTTTACGTTTTCAGTCCAGACTAATTTTCACAAAAGGAAAAGGTGGAGTCATTACAGACTTTTGGGGAGGCGTGAAGTTTTGGTGAAATTTAAGTGTTACAGTATTTTGATTGTCTCTGTAAAACAAGGTTGCGTGTAGATGGGTCAGCATCAAGTCTGGACTGAGACATGGACCAGAGAGTCCTGTTCCTTTGGTAACAAAGTTAGGAGAGAGATGTGGATGTGTTTCTTCTCTGAAGTTCAGCACGTTGGTTGTAAATCAAGGCTGCTTCTCTCTGTCAAAATAACACAGATCCTCCAGGCAAGAGTGGGGTGTTTCATTCTTAGTGATCTAATTTCAGACAGCAAAGTTTATGATAGATTATGATTTTAGAGAACAAAGTTTCTCAGAGAGAAAGAAAATAGTAGTCACTCAAAGAAGGGGTTGTTATGACATTTTATAGCTGCAGAGTGTCCTTGGGAAAAATATTGCTTCCTATTAATTTTGTAGCTGACTTTATTTGTGCCTGGTATTCAAGCCTGATAGATTCTTATTTTCTCAGTCCAAACGAATTTTTAATTTCTTACTGTACGGGGCCTGGCTGGTGGCTCTGTGATGTCATCAGGAACCTGAATTCCTTTTACCCTTCCACTCTAATAATTAATCTTACTATCATGAGCTTGTTACTATATGATGATAAAATGGTTAATCAACCTTCAGCATAATGTCTGCATTCTGCAAGAAGGGAGAAGTCAAGGGAGCATGTCCCATGGATGCCATTCAAGAATTTTCCCTGAAAGCCCCTGCCAGTGATTCAACTTGCATCTCATTAACCTGAACTGGGTCATGTGACTTCACTGTCCCTGCTGGGACTATGTGATAATTACATTTTTAAAGTTTCATCTTGTTGCTCCTCAGTAAGACTGAGATTTTGTTAGTAAGGAAGTCGGAGAGAAAGGCTATTAGGTGGGGAAATGGACAACACTACACTACACTACAACACTTTCCAAACTCGGATAAAATGATATTAAGGGAATAAGAAAAGCATAAACATACAGGAACAAAGAATATATGGGAAGAGAGAAGAGTAAATGTCAGTCGAGTTTTTAAAGTTGTAAAGCAGATGGGGAAGTGTTAACTTGACTTACTTGAGCAGAGGAAGTGAAAATCTAAATGCCTGCCAAGGGGGATGGCATCAAGAACCAAATCAGTTTGCCCCACAGAATCTTGGAAAGTGAACTGGAGGTTCTGTGGAAGATGGAAGTGAGATGTGAGCTGTAAACAGAGGGATTGGTTAAAAGCCAGTAAAAGGAGTAAATTTCAATTTAATACTTGCTTCTATCTTGATTGATACCTTTCTGTTTGTATCATGTTTATTTTATTCTTGAACTTCTTGAGTTCAATGCTTAGTATTTGTATCTTTCTTGTTGTAAGCAAGATTATATTATGTGTGACTACTGATATTTTTGTACTCATTCCTGCCATCTCATTTTGTTTTTGATTTACTATTTATTCTTGTTTGGTTTTTTTTACTAACCTTTTTTTTTTTTTGATTTGACTAAACTTTTCCATTTTTTTGTTCTTTCATAGGTCAGAAGTAGGTACTTTGTTTCTATTTTTCTAGTGGTTATTCATAAAAAAATTTTAATGGACTTAATTTTTTAATACCAAATGCATATTTAATCAGCTTCTGTATCTTTTCCATGAACAAGTCAGGACCCTGGCAGGCTTTTCTTCATTTCTTCCTCCTCCTCACTCACTCCTCCCATTCAGTGAGGACTTGATCTGGAATTACAGTTGTATGTATATTACATCATTATAATTTACTATATAATTATAACTTCAGATTGTTTTTATATATTTACATCAATATAATATATATGAATTTTTTCAAATATGTTATATTTAGCTTAAAACCTTTTTTGGAAGTTTTTGCTTACTTCTTTAATGTTTCCCCTTTATTGTTCTTTTGTTGTTGTTCTTTTTATTTTTTTAGTTTATTTTATTTTTTTGATTTTTTTCCTAACATCTTTATTAGAGTATAATTGCTTTACAATGTTGTGTTAGTTTCTGCTGTATAACAAAGCGCATCAGCTGTATATATACATATATCCCCCTATCCCCTCCCTCTTGTGTCTCCCTCCCACCCTCCCTATCCCACCCCTCTAGATGGTCACAAAGCACCAAGCTGATCTCCCTGTGCTATGTGGCTGCTTCCCACTAGCTATCTATTTTACATTTGGTAGTGTATATATGTCAATGCCACTCTCTCACTTCGTCCTAGCTTACCCTTCCCCACTTCCCCCTCCTTGTGTCCTCAAGTCCATTCTCTACATCTGCGACTTTATTCCTTTCCTGCCCCTAGGTTCTTCAGAACCTTTTTTTTTCTTTTGATTCCATATATATGTGTTAGTATACGGTATTTGTTTTTCTCTCTCTGACTTACTTGACGCTGTATGACAGACTCTAGGTCCATCCAACTCATTACAAATAACTCAATTTCGTTTCTTTTTATGGCTGGGTCATATTCCACTGTATATATGTGCCACATCTTCTTTATCCATTCATCTGTCGATGGACACTTAGGTTGTTTCCATGACCTGGCTATTGTAAACAGTGCTGCAGTGAACATTGGGGTACATGACTCGTTTTGAATTATGGTTTTCTCAGGGTATATGCCCAGTAGTGGGATTGCTGGGTCATTGCTACCATTGCTGGGTCATATGGTAGTTCTATTTTTAGTTTTTTAAGGAACCTCCATACTGTTCTCCATAGTGGCTGTATCAATTTACATTCCCACCAACAGTGCAAGAGGGTGCCCTTTTCTCCATATCCTCTCCAGCATTTATTGTTTGTAGATTTTTTGATGATGGCCATTCTGATTGGTGTGAGGTGATACCTCATTGTGGTTTGATTTGCATGTCTTTAATGATTAGTGATGTTGAGCATCCTTTCATGTGTTTGTTGGCAATCTGTATATCTTCTTTGGAGAAATGTCTATTTAGGTCTTCTTCCCAATTTTGAATTGGATTGTTTGTTTTTTTAATATTGAGCTGCATGAGCTGCTTGTAAATTTTGGAGATTAATCCTTTGTCAGTTGCTTCATTTGCAAATATTTCTCCCATTCTGAGGGTTGTCTTTTCGTCTTGTTTATGGTTTCCTTTGCTGTGCAAAAGCTTTTAAGTTTCATTAGGTCCCACTTGTTTATTTTTGTTTTTATTTCCATTTCTCTAGGAGGTGGGTCAAAAAGGATCTTGCTGTGATTTATGTCATAGAATGTTCTGCCTATGTTTTCCTCTAAGAGTTTGATAGTGTCTGGCCTTACTTTTAGGTCTTTAATCCATTTTGAGCTTATTTTTGTGTATGGTGTTAAGGAGTGTTCTAATTTCATTCTCTTACACGTAGCTGTCCAGTTTTCCCAGCACCACTTATTGAAGAGGCTGTTTTTTCTCCATTGTATATTCTTGCCTCCTTTATCAAAAATAAGGTGACCATATGTGTGTGGGTTTATCTCTTGGCTTTCTATCTTGTTCCATTGATCTATATTTCTGTTTTTGTGCCAGTACCATACTGTCTTGATTACTGTAGCTTTGTAGTATAGTCTGAAGTCAGGGAGCCTGATTCTTCCAGCTCCATTTTTCTTTCTCAAGATTGCTTTGGCTATTCGGGGTCTTTTGTGTTTCCATACAAATTGTGAAAATTTTTGTTCTGGTTCTGTGAAAAATGCCATTGGTAGTTTGATAGGGATTGCATTGAATCTGTAGATTGCTTTGGGTAGTATAGTCATTTTCACAATGTTGATTCTTCCAATCCAAGAACATGGTATATGTCTCCATCTGTTGGTATCATCTTTAATTTCTTTCATCAGTGTCTTATAGTTTTCTGCATACAGGTCTTTTGTCTCCTTAGGTAGGTTTATTCCCAGCTAGTTTATTCTTTTTGTTGCAATGGTAAGTGGGAGTGTTTCCTTAATTTGTCTTTCAGATTTTTCATCATTAGTATATAGGAATGCAAGAGATTTCTGTGCATTAATTTTGTATTCTGCTACTTTACCAGATTCATTGATTAGCTCTAGTAGTTTTCTGGTAGCATCTTTAGGATTCTTTATGTATAGTATCATGTCATCTGCAAACAGTGACAGTTTTACTTCTTCTTTTCCAATTTGGATTCCTTTTATTTCTTTTTCTTCTCTTGCTGTGGCTAGGACTTCCAAAACTATGTTGAATAATAGTGGTGAGAGTGGGCAACCTTGTCTTGTTCCTGATTTTAGAGGAAATGGCTTCAGTTTTTCACCATTGGGAATGATGTTGGCTATGGGTTTGTCATATATGGCCTTTATTATGTTGAGGTAAGTTCCCTCTATGCCTACTTTCTGGAGAGTTTATTATAAATGAGTATTGAATTTTGTTGAAAGCTTTTTCTGCATCTATTGAGATTATCATATGATTTTTATCCTTCAGTTTGTTAATATGGTGTATCACATTGATTGATTTGCATATATTGAAGAATCCTTGCATTCCTGGGATAAACCCCACTTGATCATGGTGTATGATCCTTTTAATGTGCTGTTGGATTCTGTTTGCTAGTATTTTGTTGAGGATTTATGCATCTATGTTCATCAGTGATATTGGCCTGTAGTTTTCTTTTTTTGTGACATCTTTGTCTGGTTTTGGTATCAGTGATGGTTGCCTCGTAGAATGAGTTTGGGGGTGGTCCTCCCTCTGCTATATTTTGGAAGAGTTTGAGAAGGATGGGTGTTAGCTCTTCTCTAAATGTTTGATAGAATTTGCCTGTGAAGTTCTCTGGTCCTTGGCTTTTGTTTGTTGGAAGATTTTTAATCACAGTTTCAATTACAGTGCTTGTGATTGGTCTGTTTATATTTTCTATTTCTTCCTGGTTCAGTCTCGGAAGGTTGTGCTTTTCTAAGAATTTGTCCATTTCTTCCAGGTTGTCCATTTTATTGGCATATAGTTGCTTGTAGTAATTGCTCACGATCCTTTGTATTTCTTCAGTGTCAGCTGTTACTTCTCCTTTTTCGTTTCTAATTCTGTTGATTTGAGTCTTCTCCGTTTTTTTCTTGATGAGTCTGGCTAATGGTTTATCAATTTTGTTTATCTTCTCAAAGAACCAGCTTTTAGTTTTATTGATCTTTGCTATTGTTTCCTTCATTTCTTTTTCATTTATTTCTGATCTGATCTTTATGATTTCTTTCCTTCTGCTAACTTTGGGGTTTTTTTCTTCTTCTTTCTCTAATTGATTTAGGTGTAAGTTTAGGTTGTTTATTTGAGATTTTTCTTGTTTCTTGAGGTAGGATTGTATTGCTATAAACTTCCCTCTTAGAACTGCTTTTGCTGCATCCCATAGGTTTTGGGTCATCGTGTTTTCATTGTCATTTGTTTCTAGGTAGTTTTTGATTTTCTCTTTGATTTCTTCAGTGATCTCTTTGTTATTTAGTAGCACACTGTTTAGGCTCCATGTGTTTGTATTTTTTACAGTTTTTTTTTCCTGTAATTGATATCTAGTCTCATAGTGTTGTGGTCGGAAAAGATACTTGATACTATTTCAATTTTCTTAAATTTACCAAGGCTTGATTTGTGACCCAAGATATGGTCTATCCTGGAGAATGTTCCATGAGCACGTGAGAAGAAAGTGCATTCTGTTGTTTTTGGATAGAATGTCCTATACATATCAGTTAAGTCCATCTTGTTTAATGTGTCATTTAAAGCTTGTGTTTCCTTTTTTATTTTCATTTTGGGTGATATGTCCATTGGTGAAAGTGGGGTGTTAAAGTCCCCTACTATGATTGTGTTACTGTCGATTTCCCCTTTTATGGCTGTTAGCGTTTGCATTATGTATTGAGGTGTTCCTATGTTGGGCGCATAAATATTTACAATTGTTATATCTTCTTCTTGGATTGATCCCTTGATCATTATGTAGTGTCCTTCTTTGTCTCTTGTAATTGTCTTTGTTTTAAAGTGTATTTTGTCTGATATGAGAATTGCTACTCCAGCTTTCTTTTGGTTTCCATTTGCATGGAATATCTTTTTCCATCCCCTCACTTTCAGTCTGTATGTGGCCCTATGTCTGAAGTAGGTCTCTTGTAGACAGCATATATACAGGTCTTGTTTCTGTGTCCATTCAGCCAGTCTAGGTGTTTGGGTGGAGCATTTAATCCACTTACATTGAAGGTAATTATCGATATGTACGTTCCTATTACCATTTTCTTAATTGTTTTGGGTTTGTTATTGTAGGTGTTTTCCTTCTCTTGTGTTTCTTGCCTAGAGAAGTTCCTTTAGCATTTGTTGTAAAGCTTGTTTGGTGGTGGTGAATTCTTTTAGCCTTCGCTTGCCTGTAAAGGTTTTAATTTCTCCGTCGAATCTGAATGAGATCCTTGCTGGGTAGAGCAATCTTGGTTGTAGGTTTTTCCCTTGCATTACTTTAAATATGTTTTGCCACTCCCTTCTGGCTTGCAGAGTTTCTGCTGAAAGATCAACTGTTAACCTTATGGGAATTCCCTTGTATGTTGTTTGATGCTTTTCCTTTGCTGCTCTCAATATTTTTTCTTTGTATTTAATTTTTGATAGTTTGATTAATATGTGTCTTGGTGTGTTTCTCCTTGGATTTATCCTGGCAGTGGCGGGCTGCACAGGCTCTCGGGGGAGTGTGGATAGTGACCTGTGCTTGCACACAGGATTCTTGGTGGCTGCAGCAGCAGTGTTAGCATTTCATGCCCGTCTCTGGTGTCCGAGCTGATAGCTGCGGCTTCTGCCCGTCTCTGGAGCTCGTTTAGGTGGTGCTCTGAATCCCCTCTCCTCACACACCCTGAAACAATGGTCTCTTGCCTCTTAGGCAAGTCCAGACATTTTCCCGGACTCCCTCCCGGCTAGCTGTCAGGCACTAGCTCCCTTCAGGCTGTGTTCACGCAGCCAACCCCAGTCCTCTCCCTGGGATCCGACCTCCGAAACCTTAGTCTCAGCTCCCAGTCCGCATCTGCCCCAGCGGGTGAGCAGACAAGCCTCTCGGGCTGGTGAGTGCTGGTCGGCACCGATCCTCTGTGCAGGAATCTCTCCGCTTTGCCCTCCGCACCCCTGTGGCTGCGCTCTCCTCCGTGGCTCCGAAGCTTCCCCCCTCCGCCCCCCGCGGTCTCCACCAGTGAAGGGGCTTCCTAGTGTGTGGAAACCTTTCCTCCTTCACAGCTCCCTCCCAGAGGTGCAGGTCCCGTCCCTATTCTTTTGTCTCCGTTCTTTCTTTTTTCTTTTGCCCTACACTGGTACGTGGGGAGTTTCTTGCCTTTTGGGAAGTCTGAGGTCTGCCAGCGTTCAGTAGGTGTTCTGTAGGAGTTGTCCCACATGTAGATGTATTTTTGATGTACTTGTGGGGAGGAAGGTGATCTCCACGTCTTACTCCTCTGCCATCTTGAAGGTCTCCCCCTCTTTATTGTTCTTGTTGGAACATATTCTCTAGTAATTATTTCAGATATTACACATGGGAGGTGAACCATCTAAGTCCTATTGAATGAACCTCATTTTGGGTTTTAGTCTGAGTGGGTGTAGAACGTTAGATTCAAACTTATTTTCAAAATTATTTTATTCTATATCTTTGAAGATGTTTTTGATTAAAAGTCTGATGTCAATGGGATTTCTCAGTTCTTTGTTTCCTCTTTCTGGAAGCTTTTAGGATTTTCACCTAATCCTTAGTAATCTTACTGTGATGTGCTTGAGACTTGGTGATGGATCCTTTCTGTCTGAGAACTCATGTCTTTAGTTTGGGGAAATCCTCTTCTATTATATTTTGAGCAGTTTCTCTAATCCAACTTTCTTCATTCTGTCTGGAACTTGTATCAGACATATTTTGGAATGTCTACATTTATCTTCCATGTCTCTTAATATTCCTCCATTCTTTCTAATTTTTACGACCTTTCACCCTGCATTCTAAAAGATTTTCTTGTCTAAGTTTCTTGCTTACTAATTCCCTCTTAGACTCTGCACATTCTGTAGATCAGCAGAATAGATTACTAGTTATTGGCTGATACCTATTCTTCCCATCGTAGTAAAGCTTAAGCTGGGCATGAGGCTGCAACACTGAAAAGTACATTTTATAACCTCTTTTGTATGTTGGTGAGGCCAAGGAACTAAGGCCTGGAATAAAGGAATGTGAGGGGAAATGATGTGTGCCCCTTCTGGATATTGCTCTTAAAGCAACTGGGTTGCAATTCTGTTGTCTTTTCCCCCATCCTACTGACTAGAAGATGATGATAAGTGGATCAGCCACTAGGAAACACAAGTAGGAAGCCATTTGTAATGCAGCACAGAGCTTCCTCCTAGCCCTAAACTGCTTACCAATCCCTGGAGTGTCATGCAAGAAGGGAAAAACTAAGTTGTTTAAACAACTGTGTTTTAATATCCTTAATGAGTTTAACAAGTTTAATAGCCCCCAAAATAAACACATTGTACTGATTTTTTAAAAATTTCAACAATAAAAATGTTGTCACAGTCTTTTGTTGCTTCTTTTGTACTGATTCAACAGTCTTTCCTTTCTCTCTGAAAATGTTAACTCTATCTAGTCTGGTCTTGTTTTTTCTTTTGCTTTGTTTTGTTTTACTCTAAAAGAGTGGTTCTAAAACTTTGGCATGCAGCAGAACATCTGGAAAACTTGTAAATATACAGAATCCATGCCCACCCCAGAATTTCTGATTCAGTAACTCTGGGGTGGGCCTGAGAATCTGGATTTCTAACAATTTTCCAGATGCTGCTGCTGCTGGTGGTCTGGCCACCATACTTTGAGAACCTCTGTTCTAGTAATTCTCTTTCACACCAATGTAAATTCTTCTACGTTGAATGAGAAACCTTTTATTCTGTTGGCTGTTCTCAAATCTTTGGTTACTCTTGGGTGTGTACTCAAGAGTATTTGAAATTCCTGATGTGCAAAGTGCTACAACATATTTGTTTACTGTAGCCTTACCTCAGTGGCTTTCGGGGATGCACAAGGCTTGATTCTGGGAGGCAGCTAGTTTTCTGGAGAGGGGGCTTCTATTCATTCTGGTGTCACCAGCTTTCTGGGACACTAGCCACTCTTGCCTAGAGGCAGATACCTCTGATGCTCTTTACCTAAATTGTTTTAGGTAAAGCAATTTTGCCTTTGCTTTTCCCTGTCCCTTTTGCATTTTTCAAGCAGTCACCTTGTTAGTTGCCCTAAGATCCCTTCAGCTCACAGGATCCACCGGTTTTGGGGTTGAAACATCTTAGAGACACTTCGCTCTTTTCTAGCTTGCCTCTCCAGTGCATGATTAGGCTGTAGATTCCTTCAAATTCCACCCCTGCTCCGTGGGAGGTATTCCGGTGTGGACCGGAAAACCTGAGACAAATTTTAAAAGAGCTGTAACACTAATTCCTTCTTCAATTTATTCCACGTACCTCCTTTCCTGAAGAGAATTCTTTAAAGTTTCTGTTCTGTTGGAGGACTCCTTCAGTATGATCCAATATCTTTATTGATTTCTGCTTCTATAATTTTTCTGTAGTCATCAGGGGTTAGGATGAGGGGAAGGGACGTGTCAGCATATTCTCTACCCTCAAACTTGATCTAGCCTCTCTATATTTTACTTTTTTAAAATGAGTTTACTAAATAAAAACAAAAAATCTCTCAGTTATATCGCAAGCTTTTTGTGACTCTAGTACTGTATTATATACCTTCAGACATATATATTTTTCTCACAATTTAATAAATACATGTTTGCTTTGATGGTTTCCACATATAACCTACCCACTGTGTGGTTAGTAAATACCATTTTTTAAAAGATATGAGCCTATGCTAATGACAATTAAGAAAAAGTAGGTAATTAATATTCATAACAATAATAGTATTTATTGAGGACTTGTGGTGTACCAGGCTTGAGGTAAGCACTTTATATGCATAGTATTATTATCACTATTTTGCACCTGAGGGTACTAAAGCACAGAGATGGCAAGTAACTTACCCCAAATTAACTAACTAGTGAGTAGCAGAGGGAAGATTTAAGCTAGGCTGTACTCCAGACCCTGTGCCCTTAACTTCATACTAACTGCCTCCTGTGAAGGTATACTTGCTACTAGATTTCAAAGTCACATAGCTGATGTGCATTATCTATGACCTTTCTGTTATAATGTATGTGAGAATACATGGCATAGAGCTGAAACTAGACTCTCAGTATTTTTTAGTACTTATTGAATTGGAATAGAAATCGTCATTGTTGCCTTTCATTGTGTAATAAGGTTGACCATATTTTATTTCCTTTAAGTATAGGTAATTGTGATACAGACTTACTACAGACGATGGCATGCTAAAGTTGTGGTAGACAGTTTAAAAAGACAGAAAATGTTAAGGTTGCAGTGGGAAGCACAGGAAGAACTAAGGAAGATAAGAGAAAAAGAAGAGTGGATGAAATTGGATTATTACCGGAGGCATAATCCTCAAACAAAAGAAGATTTTGAACTTCTTTACAATGCACTAGAACGTAAGTTTGAACTAGGCTTTGCATAAAATATTAATTTTATAATTTTTCATTAGTAGGAAAAACAGGTTTACTAAAGACAAAAGGGGGACCTTATTATTATTTTACTAAAGACAAAAGGGGGACCTTATTATTTTAGGAAGACGTCTGGGGTATCTGGACTAGAGAATTTTAAAAGATGAATAATGTCTTACATTTGGGACAGGAATTAAGGCTGGAGTGAAATTGGAAACGCTTTTATATTAACAATGGATGAATAAAATGTGACCACGGCTCTGTGAATTATTCAGTTTTAGTATGTTATCTCATTTGCTCCTCATCCCTATGAGATAAAAGGAGAAAGTATTGCCCAGTCTGTTTCTCTGATGGTCTTGGGAATTTGTGAACTCAGAGTTGAACTGTCTTGAACCCCTCAGTCCAGCATTCTGTCTCTGATTCTGCTCTTTTCAGGAGATACCTTTTTATTCCCCTCTACTAATGATTATAAATATATATATATATATATATATGTATATGTATATATGTTCTCTACACATTTGATTTTATGGCTTATTTCTTCCATAGGATGTGTGCTAGTCATTGACACAGTTAAAAACGTCCGTTACTTGAACAAGCCAATCACTCCCTACTTTGGGCAGTATATACACTGTTCTTCTTGAAGCTTTTCCCCAATACCCACCTTCTAATCTCAGCTTAAATATCACCTACTCACAGGCTTTTGTGATTGACAGTGCAACTTGGACATCCTACTATCATCTTATGGTTCTCACTGCACACCAACTTTTCATTTATAACACCACAATACTTTTTTTTTTAACATTAATTTCACTACTGGACTGTAAGCTCTGTAAGTGAATGACTCATTTATTTTTTGGATGGTCTCTTTTTCTGTGCTTAGCGCACATGCCCAACAAATACTGGTAGAATGAATAAGTGAATGAATGAAGGGAAACCCAGGGATGTAGCCATGCAACTGTCTCTAGCTTCTGCTTTCCCAAGAGTACCTCTAAAGTGGAAGTAACCAGAACAGAAGAGTTATTTGTTACCTTAGATACCGGAAAGTGAAGTTGGGCTCTTGTGATGACATAGAAGAATTAAAAAAATTAAAAGTAGCCTCAGTTTTTTTTTTAGTTGAATACGGTCTTTTTATCCAAAGAAATAATAGTCTTTGATTTCTCTATGATTATTCATAATATTAACTTTAAGTAAATTTTCTTACTATAACGTTGTTTCTTTATATACTGTTTATTTGTGGACGTTACTATGTGCTCTGTTACTCAGGTCATCCTTTCCTCTCTAATCGAATACAATTTTAGGTGTCAGATATCAGGTCTATTTAAATAGCTATATGATAATATGCTATTTACTGAAGATGATACAGTTAAACACTAGGTCTAACAAGCAATAGTAATACATCTATCTCTGATAAGTGGAAGAAAATGAAAATGAAATTTCTTACATAAAAGAGACATCTCTTAGTTTTCTTCCAGGCCTAAAATTCTAAATTAGAACTCTAAGAATAATTTAAAGTTCTGTTTTGTTGTAGTTAAAATTCTGGTTCACAATCTCAGTAATTTACATAGCTCTTCTATTTACTATAGTTTTCGTTCCATATTCTTTACTCCAGTGTTTGAAACTGTTGCCCTCTTGTGGCTTATAGTGACAATTGCATAGTTTGAATTACAACTCCTAATAACAAAAGTTTAACTTTTCCTCCAGGTAACCTGTTCCTTAGTAATAAAAGCAAAATGATATCAATTTAGGAAAATGAATTTAACTATATAAGATAATATGCTGTATCAAAGACAAGACTATCTCTGGGCAACAGTGTGTTTTTTTTTTGTTTTTGTTTTTAATTTTATTTATGGCTGTGTTGGGTCTTCATTTCTGTGCGAGGGCTTTCTCTAGTTGCGGCAAGCGGGGGCCACTCTTCATCGCGGTGCGCGGGCCTCTCACTATCGCGGCCTCTCTTGTTGCGGAGCACAGGCTCCAGACGCGCAGGCTCAGTAATTGTGGCTCACGGGCCCAGTTGCTCCGCAGCATGTGGGATCTTCCCAGACTGGGGCTCGAACCCGTGTCCCCTGCATTGGCAGGCAGATTCTCAACCACTGCACCACCAGGGAAGCCCCAGTGTTTGATTTTTATGTCTTCTTCTTCTTTTTTTTTTCTTATAGCAATATGTTGAGGGCAACTTCTTTCCTTGATCTGACTGGTCACTCTTATCTCAGACTCGGTATAGGAGTCATTATCTTTAGGAAACCTCTCTTAGCAGCATGGATTAGGCTCAGCTCCTCTTTTCCTTGCCCCATTATTCTCTGTGCATACCATTCTCTTAACTGTCCATGTCTGTACCTAGGGCACCAGATAGGACCTTGTTCATTATGTCCAATAAATCTTTGTTGAATTGAACCTTCTACCCTTTGTCTTGTTTTAACTTGTGGAAATGGTGTTTTCTGACTCTTCTCTAATTATTACCTCTTGATCTCAAGGTCCCTTGACTCCTAGCTTCTGGAGACTCCCTGGCCCCAGTCCTTTGACAGATCTGGCCCTGGGCTTTCAGTCTGAATCTTTCTTGGTTTTTTTTCCATTCAGGCTTCCAGTCTGTGATAAGAATTTTAAAAAGCAGATGCGTATAAACTGCCAGTGACAGACAAAATATTGTATGTTCTGCTGTTTCTTGTTTGGAAATAGCAAGTTTATCAGATCTCAGAAATTTTAGAATGTGTATGGACTTTATATTTTAGTACTATCCTTTAATTTTATAGTTGAACTTCAGACCCTGGAAATTAGGTAATTTGTCCAAGAATGTAAGTTAAGGTTATAAGATAAATGTATTTTTTGAAAGGAACTGGTTGCTTTCATATCTTTTTCTTTAAAAATATTGGACGTTATTGACATCTGTTATGGGCTGAATTATGTTCCCCCCAAATTCAGATGTTGACGTTCTAACGTCCAGTACCTCGGAATGTGACTGTGTTTGGAGATAGGGCCTTTAAAGAACTAATGAAGAAAAAGTGAGCTCATATGGGACCCTAGTCCAGTATGACTGGTATCCTTATAAGAAGAGGAGATTAGGACACAGACATGCACAGAGAGAAGGTCATGTGAAGACAGTGGAGGAAGGTGGTCCTTTACAAGCCCAGGAGAGAGGCCCTCAGGAGAAACTAATCCTGCCATCACCTTGATCTTGAACTTCCATCCTTCAGAACTGTGAGGAAATAAATTTCTGTTATTTAAGCCTTCCAGTCTGTGGTACTTTGCAATGACAGCCCTAGCAAACTAATGCAGGATTCCAATTTTTTTTGTTTGCTTTTATTATCATTCCCAGGGAGCATATATTTTATGAAAGCAGGAAGAATCTCTCATTTTTCTCAATGTCTTCTCTGTATAGTTCTGGAAACTGTCAAATCAGTTATAAAATCAGTTTTATATAGCTGTTCCTGGTTCCTGTGTTTTTCTATTCCTTATTAGTAGTGGGTCATGGTATTTTTCTGATGCCATGTTCTATCCTTTACTATAGATTTACAGGGAGTTTGTTCATCTAATGGAGAATCTTACTGGAATTAAGGTCCATTATTTTCATATTTCTAATTAGCTTCATTGGGTTGTTTCCTTTTTAAAAGTCATACTAATAATTTAAGCAAAATACAAAATCTGAATATATATGGATATAAACGTATTTGAATACACATATGTATAGCTCCAGATTCACCCAGGACTTAAGGATTAATCTAGCAGATCAGTATATTGCTTTTTGACGTTGGCAGAATAGCTTAAATATCCTAGTGGCCTAAATTTATTACTGGTCCCAAAGGTTTCTAATGTAAAACTGGGAAGTAAAATACGCTTACTAATATCATTCAGTGTTTATTTGCTTTCTGGGGACATCCATATAATCCCATGAGGTAAATACTCTCAGTTATTATTTCCACAAGCAAGCAATCTTCCTCTTTATTCATATACTGCCTTTTAGTATATGGATATTGTCAAATTTTTAAAGTTTTTTGGTTGGTAAAACTACTCTTAAATGATAAGCTCATCAATCATGGATTTTCTGGACTTTCATAACATAATTTAGCACTTACATTTACAACCCTTTTGCTGAACACAATTTAGCTTTTAAATTTACAAATCCTCTTTTCGAATAGACCAAACTGTACAGTATCTGAATAATGTATTCCTGGTAAGAGACAGAATGGGATTCTTATAAAGAACACAAGTGACAAGTCCTTGACCTGATCAGGATGATTTCAAATTGAAATTTGAGAGGAGGAAGAAATAATATGATAAAATTATAAAACTAGATATCATGAAAGGCAGTGGTTGTAACAGAGGAGGTCCAGAAGCAACACTTATGACTTCAGATACTTACCTTTCAATGCAGGGACTCGTATTAAAGTAAACTTGAAATTTTAATAGAAGAAGGAAAATATAATTTCTAATTATATAAATTATATATAAATGTAATATATTCTGAAATATCCCTGCAACACGATGAGACAGTAATCATGCCTGGAATATAACAACAGAAGAGTACATTTTACTTGATTGAATCATATCTAATAGAAGATGAGAGGAAGTAATCTTATGTCAAGAGTTGATTTACCCAAAGGAAGTCTTTAAAACTAATGGTGAAAAATGTCAGGCTTTTGGGTAAAGATAAATGTAATGACAAGCAAAAATTCTGTCCCAGTGGAAGGATTTTACAGTCTGTCCAACTAGGGAGAGGCAGAGACACGTTTGCTCCTTCAAGAAGGCATTATGTCTTTCTCACTTTTGTATGTACCATCAAACCTTATAGAGTTCTTTCAGATAATAATTGCTCAAAAATTGCAGTTGAGTATTTTGAATTGGCAAAGAAGTGATAGGATTTTGACAAGTATTGATATAATAACCAGATCAGGGAACTAGGTTTTTTGAAGTTCAGATAAAAAATAGGCTTAATTCTATGGCCAGAGTGTAGTTCATGAGACTCTGAAGCTTCATCATTCTGACAATAAAGTAATAAATCATCTCTACATAAAAGGAAAGAATTACATGGCTAATTAAATATGGCTTTCCAGTAGTAAAGCACCTAATAAGTTCACATTGAAAAGAATTGTGATGAATGTCAAAGACTAGAGTGACTTTATGGAATATTTGTTCAGAATAAAGAACAGTAGGTCACTGTTTCTACTTTTGTTTTGCTTCCATGTTCTGTGAAGAACAGAAAACAAATATGGCTCAAATGAGTTCAGGTTCACAGTTCAAATGTTTGTCCCAGGGGATCAAAGCCATACTGTTATCTTTCAGTAATCATGGAGAATGGGAGGTGTGCCCAGAAGACATGACCTCCCAGAGAAGGCTTGTGATTAACTGTCACATACATTACAGATTTTTATAACTCTGCCCGGCTCCCTGCCCCAATACACACTTTTCAGGTGCCTGATTTAAATTTGAGGTTTATGTAAAATTCCCCCAAATTGACCTTACTGCAATTTTTGTTTCATCCTATGCATTTTGATATGTAGTGCTTTTTTTTTTCTTTCCTTAATTGTTAAAGGTATTCTCATACCTTTTACTTCTTATTTGATTAAAATGTTATTTTTGATAGTATTTCTTACATTTCCAAGCAGATGGGAATATATTTCTTTTTTAAACTTTTGTTATTAATTGTAGTTGAATTGTACTGTGTCAAAAAATGCAGTTTTCGACATTTCTGATTTGGGGGATTTATGTTTTCTTCCATTCCTACTCCTAGAATTTATATAAATTTATATAAATGCTTCCTAGAACTTTGAAAATAAGATATATTTTCAGACTTTGGTGTTCAGAGCTTGATGTATATTAATTAGTTTAAATTTGTTAACCATACTGTGTCAGATATTGTTTGTTTTTAATTCTTCTTTACTTGACTGTCATAGATTAACTCATTTGTATTTTATTTATGTTTATATAATATAAAATATACTCACCACAGTAGTGTTTATAACTGATAGAAGTTTTGCTTTTTGTAGCTTGATGGGATGTGATTTTCAGCATAAATATTCATGAGAGTCATACCTTTCATCATAAAATTATCTTCTACTCCAAGGGATGAATTTTGAGTGTTTTCCCCCCCTATTTTCAATATATTAATATTGCTGTATCTGTCTTTTTTGTTGTTCATATTTACCATCCTTTTATGTTTAACCTCAGTCTTTGGCATCACTTTGTGCCTTCCAAAAACATCATGTCATTGAATTTTTTAAAAACCATAATATTTTATTTTCAGTCAAAAAAATCGAACCATTTCATATTTTTCAATATAACGATTATGCCTGATTTTGCTTCTCTCATCTTGCTTTATGCTTTTTATTTCTAATTTTTTTGTCTTTTTCTGCACAAACATTTATGATTGTTACTCTTTTCTGCAATGATTTGAAATGTAAGCATTCTTTTTTTATTCCTTCTTAAAGTTTTTCAAGGACGTTCTTAAAACAGGTAAACTATCAAATGGATTCATAGCCTACCCTTTTCTCTAGTTCTGATTCCCGAGTTAAGGTTTACTACCTTCTGCTAGAGGGTCCACTTTCTGAGATGAGACAACAGCAGTTTGGGGGACGACATTTGTGCCTCCTTGAGTGTCTTCCATTCGAATCTGCACTGTGTCTTACGGAAATTGCCCTAAGATTTCTACCACATGGATCACACCTCTCTCTGATTTCCAGTACTGCTTCCGGTCTCTCCCTCTCCTCCCCCATTTCATGTTTCCTGTATCATTTCTAGAAGAACTTAGGAGAGAGGAGTTGGAGTTAACAGCCTGTATATAAACCTCCATCTTGTCAGAAATTTGGTATGCCATATATTAAAGAGGAACTAGGCCTGGATAGGACA